>NC_041393.1:546573806-546611860 GCF_002162155.2 Triticum dicoccoides | reverse complement strand
GGGGGGGGGGTATATAGGAATATAGTTGGTGAGTTTGAGATCTCACAAAGATTTGCCTGGCCTGGAGTTTCCGTGAGGCCAGCGTGCAACTTGTTTGGTTGGTGTCCTGAAGAGCAAACACTAGTCTAGCTTGGAGCACCTGGTATATTCATTAGCATGGATAGGAACACCAGGCAAATTCATTATTCTGCACCAAGCGTTCTGGATCGGTCACCTAGCTCTGGAGTGGGAATGTAATCCTACTTTTCTTGTACGGGCTAGTGGAGATAATTGTTATGCAAGGTAAGACACTACCATGTTAAGTGTTCCATCATCAAGAGACACACTCATCTCCAACATCATACATATAAAGGTGAAACTTCTCCATTACACATGTCTACTTTGCTCTCTCGAGGATCGTATACTAGTTGACGCTCCTACCTCATGCATCTTTAGGTTTCCACAAACATCACCATTGCATGGAGGAGGTCAAGCACAATAGAACAACTACATCATTCAAGAAGGAAGCGGGAAGTGGAGAAGTAACCATGAAGATGAAGGCATGAAGCACAAATATGACACATGGTGCACAACCAAGTCACAATGTCCAACCCAGGTCTGACATGTCAGACTATCCGGCCTGACGTCCAACAGGCATGTCCGGGATATCCGACATGTTGGACTTTCCAACTTATGTCGGGACACCCGACCCTGCCTGTGTGCATGCCTATTGGCCCATCCCATGTATCTTCCCTTACCCACTTACCCCTTCGTGGGTGGAACTATATATACCCCCTCCTAGATCTAGGGTAAGCAAAGATAAGAATAGACACTGATAGAACTTTCTCATCTACCTCCTCTAACGGAATCTCCCCAAGTGGAGAAGGCTCCATTGGAGTACAAGGCTACCTACCGGGTGAAGACTCTGACGAGTACAAGGCCACCTATCAAGTAAATCCTCTAGGAGCACAAGGCAATTTCAAGGGAAACAACATAAAAAATCAAGTATTAGGTCCAATCCAAATACCCACACAACACTTGTACAATGCCCGCATATCTCCATATGATCTAGATCACACCTACATCTCTCCATATGCTCTAGATAACACATGCATCTGAAGGAAATATGCCCTAGAGGAAATAATAAATTTGTTATTTTATATTTCCTTATTTCATGATAAATCTTTATTATTCATGCTAGAATTGTATTAACCGGAAACTTGATACATGTGTGGATACATAGACAAAATACCGTGTCCCTAGTAAGCCTCTACTAGACTAGCTCATTGATCAAATATGGTTAAGTTTCCTAACCATAGACATGTGTTGTCATTTGATAAACGGGATCACATCATTAGGAGAATGATGTCATGGACAAGACCCATTCGTTAGCTTAGCATTATGATTGTTCAGTTTTATTGCTATTGCTTTCTTCATGTCAAATACATATTCCTTCGACTATGAGATTATGCAACTCCCGGATATCGGAGGAATGCCCTGTGTTCTATCAAACGTCACAACATAACTGGGTGACTATAAAGATGCTCTATAGGTATCTCCGAAGGTGTTTATTGGGTTGGCATAGATCGATATTAGGATTTGGCACTCCGAGTATCAGAGAGGTATCTCTGGACCCTCTTGGTAATACACATCATAAGAAGCCTTGCAAGCAAAGTGGCTAATGAGTTAGTTGCAGGATGATGTATTATGGAACGAGTAAAGAGACTTGCCGGTAATGAGATTAAACTAGGTATGAAGATACCGACGATCGAATCTCGGGCAAGTAACATACCGATGACAAAGGGAATAATGTATGTCGTCATAACGGTTCGACCAATAAAGATCTTCATAGAATATGTGGGAGCCAATATGAGTATCCAGGTTCCGCTATTGGTTATTGACCGGAGAGGTGTCTCGGTCATGTCTACATAGTTCTCGAACCCGTAGGGTCCGCATGCTTAACGTTCGATGACGATATTGTATTATATGAGTTATGTGATTTGGTGACCGAATGTTGTTCGGAGTCTCGGGTGAGATCACGGACATGACGAGGAGGCTCGAAATGGTTGAGAGGTAAAGATTGATATATAGGGCGATGGTATCCAGACAGCGGAAGTGTTCCTGAGGGAACCGGGTACATATCGGGTCATCGGAAAGGAGTTCCAGGCAACCCCGGCAAGGATATGGGCTTAATGGGCCGAGGGAGGGTCAGACCAGCCCACAAGGGTCTGGTGCACCCCTTTCCCTGGCCGCAGGCCCTAGAGGAAGGAAAATAGGGGGTGCCACCTCTTCCTGCCTTTCCCCCTTGGTGGGAGAACGGAAGGGGGGGGGGGAGGGAGGGGGTGCCACCTCCTCCTTCCCCTCATTGCCAAAAGAAGGAAAGAGGGGCGCCGGCCTAGGGCAGGAGCCCAAGTAGGATCCCTCCTACTTGGGATGCCCCAAGGCTGCTCCCCTCCCCCTCCCACCTATATATACATGGGGAGGGGGCGCCTAAAACGCACATCAACAATTGTTAGTCGTGTGTGGCGCCCCCTTCATAGTTTACGCCTCCGGTCATATTCTCGTAGTGCTTAGGCGGAGCCCTGCACGGATCAATTCACCATCACCGTTACCATGCCATCGTGCTGACGGAACTCATCTACTTCCTCGACACTCTGCTTGATCAAGAATTCGAGGGATGTCATCAAGCTGAGCGTGTGCAGAACTCGGAGGTGCCGTACGTTCGGTACTTGATTGGTCGGAACGAGAAGAAGTTCAACTAAATCAACTGCATTGCTAAACGCTTCCGCTTTCGGTCTACGAGGGTACGTAGACACACTCTCCCCCTCTTGTTGCTATGCATCTCCTAGATAGATCTTGCGTGAGCATAGGATTTTTTTTGAAATTTGCATGCTACATTACCCAACAGTAGCATCCGAGCCAGGTCTATGCTTAGATGATATGCACGAGTAGAACACAAAGAGTTGTGGGCGGTGATCGTCATACTGCTTACCACCAATGTCTTATTTTGATTCGGCAGTATTGTTGGATGAAGCAGCCCGGACCAACCTTACATGACCATGTTCATGAGACCGTTTCCACCGACATACATGCAACTAGTTTTGCATAAAGGTGGCTGGCGGGTGTCTGTTTCTCCTACTTTAGTTGAGTCGAATTTGACTGCGACCAGTCCTTGTTGAAGGTTAAAACAACAAACTAGATAAATCACTGTTGTGGTTTTGTGCCGTAGGTAAGAACGCTTCTTGCTAGAAGCCCGTAGCAGCCACGTAAAACTTGCAACAACAAAGTAGAGGACGTCTAACTTGTTTTTGCAGGGCATGTTGTAATGTGATATGGTCAAGACATGATGTGATGTACGTTGTTGTATGAGATGATCATGTTTTGTAGAAGTTATCGGCAACTGGCAGGAGCCTTATGGTTGTCACTTTATTATATGAAATGCAAACATCATGTAATTGTTTACTTTATCACTAAGCGGTAGCGATAGTTGTAGAAGAAATAGTTGGTGAGACGACAACGACGCTACGATGGAGACCAATGTGTCGAGCTGGTGACGATGGAGATCATGATGATGCTTTGGAGATGGAGATCAAAAGCACAAGATGATGATGGCCATATCATGTCACATATTTTGATTGCATGTGATGTTTATCTTTATGCATCTTATTTTTCTTAGTACGACGGTAGCATTATAAGATGATCCCTTAACTAAAAATTTCAAGGTATAAGTGTTCTCCCTAAGTATGCACCGTTGCGACAGTTCTTCGTGCTGAGGCACCACATGATGATCGGGTGTGATAGGCTCTACATTCACATACAAAGTGCAAGATAGTTTTGCACATGCAGAATACTCGGGTTAAACTTGACGAGTCTAGCATGTATAGACATGGCCTCAGAACACTGGAGACCGAAAGGTCGAACGTGAATCATATAGTAGATATGATCAACATAGAGATGTTCACCATTGATGACTACTCCATCCCACGTGATGATCAGACATGGTTTAGTTGATTTGGATCACGTATCATTTAGATGACTTGAGGGATGTCTATCTACATGTGAGTTCTTAAGTAATTTGATTAATTGAACTTGTTTATCATGAACTTAGTCTTGATAGTATTTGCAAATTATGTTGTAGATCAATAGCTCGCGTTGTAGCTCCCCTATGTTTTTTGATATGTTCCTAGAGAAAAATAAGTTGAAAGATGATAGTAGCAATGATGCAGACTGGGTCCGTGATTTGAGGATTGTCCTCATTGCTGCACATAAGAATTATGTCCTTGATGCACCGCTAGGTGACAGACCTATTTCAGGAGCAGGTACAGACGTTATGAACGTTTGGCAAGCTCGATATGATGACTACTTGATAGTTTAGCGCGCCATGCTTTATGGCTTAGAATTAGGGCTTCAAAGATGTTTTGAATGCCACGAAGCATATGAGATGCTCCAAGAGCTGAAATTGCTATTTCAGACTCATGCCCGTGTCGAGAGGTATGAGACCTTTGGCAAGTACTTTGCCTACAAGATGGAGGAGAATAGCTTAGCTAGTGAGCATGTGCTCATAATGTATGGGCACTACAATTGCTTGAATCAAGTGGGAGTTAATCTTCTAGATAAGATAGTGACTGACAGAGTTCTCTGGTCATTATCACCAAGCTACTAGAACTATGTGATAAACTATAATATGCAAGGGATGACAAAAACGATTCCCGAGCTTTTCGCAATGCTCAAATCGGCGAAGGTAGAAATCAAGAAAGAGCATCAAGGGTTGATGCTTAACAAGACCACTAGTTTCAATAAAAAGGGCAAGGGAAAGAAAGGGGACTTCAAGAAGAATGGAAGCAAGTTTTCACTCCCGTGAAGAAGCCCAAAGCTAGACCTAAGCCTAAAACTGAGTGCTTCTACTGCAAAGGAAATGGTCACTGGAAGCGGAACTACCCCAAATATTTGGCGGATAAGAAGGATGGAAAAATGAACAAAGGTATATTTGATATACATGTTATTGATGTGTACCTTACTAGTGCTCGTAGTAGCCCTTGGGAATTTGATGCATGTTCGGTTGCTAAGATTAGTAACTCGAAATAGGAGTTGCAGAATAAATGGAGACTAGTTGAGGGTGAAGTGATGATGTGTGTTGGAAGTGGTTCCAAGATTGATATGATATTCATCACACACTCCCTATACTTTAGGGATTAGTGTTGAACCTAAATAAATGTTATTTGGTGTTTGCGTTGAGCATGAAGAAGATAGTATCGTATTTATTGCAATATGGTTATTCATTTAAGAAGATAGTATCGTGTTTATTGCCAAAATGGAACCTTTCTATAGAAGGAGTTTCTCTCGAAAGAAGTGAGTGGGAGGAAAGTAGAACTTGATGAGGTAATTGTACCTTCTCTCAATTTGGAAAGTAGCTCATCAGAGAAATCTGTTCCCATGATGCCTACACCAACTAGAGAGGAAGCTAATGATGATGATCATGAAACTTCAGATCAAGTTACTACCAAACCTTGTAGGTCAACCAGAACACGGTCGCCACCAGAGTGGTACGATAATCCTGTTCTAGAAGTCATGTTACTAGACCATGACGAACCTATGAACTATAAAGGAGCTATGATGAACCCGGATTCCGATAAATGACTCGAGGCCATGAAATCTAAGATAGGATCCATGTATGAGAACAAAGTGTGGACTTTGATGGATTTGCCCGATGATCGGTGACCCATAGAGAATAAATGGATCTTCAAGAAGAAGACTAACATTGATGGTAATGTTATTGTCTATAAAGCTCGACTTGTCGCAAAAGGTTTTTGATAAGTTCAAGGAGTTGACTACGACGAGTCTTTCTCACCCGTAGAGATGCTTAAGTCCGTCCAAATCATGTTAGCAATTGCCACATTTTATGAAATCTAGCAAATGGATGTAAAACTGCATTCCTTAAATGGATATCTCTAAGAAGAGTTGTACATGATGCAACCAGAAGGTTTTGTCGATCCTAAAGGTACTAACAAGATGTGCAAGCTCCAGTGATCCATCTATGGACTGGTGCAAGCATCTCGGAGTTGGAATATACGCTTTGATGAGGTGATCAAAGCATATGGTTTTATACAGACTTACGATGAAGCATGTATTTACAAGAAAGTGAGTGGGAGCTCTATAGCATTTCTGATATTATATGTGGATGCCATATTATTGATTAGAAATGATATAGAATCTCTTGATAGCATAAAAGGATACTTGAATAAGAATTTTTCATTGAAAGACGTCGGTGAAGCTGCTTATATATTGGGCATCAAGATCAATAGAGATAGATCAAGACGCTTGATAAGACTTTCAATGAGTACATACCTTGACAAGATTTTGAAGGAGTTCAAAATGGATTAGTCAAAGAAGGAGTTCTTGCCTATATTGTAATGTGTGAAGTTGAGTAAAAGACTCAAAACCCGACCCCGGCAAAAGATAAAAATAGAATGGAAGTCATTCCCTATGCCTCAGCCATAGGTTCTATAAAGTATGCCATGCTGTGTACCAAACCCGTTGTATACCTTGCCATGAGTTTGGCAAGGGGGTACAATAGTGATCCGGGAGTATATCACTGGACAACGGTCAAAATTATCCTTAGTTACCTTAAAAAGGACTAAGGAAATGTTTCTCGGTTATGGAGGTGATAAAGGGTTTGTCGTAAAGAGTTACGTGGATGCAAGCTTTGGAACTAATCTAGATGACTCTCAATCTCAATCTAGATACGTATTGAACATGGGAGCAATTAGCTAGAGTAGCTCCACGCAGAGCATTGTAGACATAGAAATTTGTAAAATACATACGGATCTGAATGTGGCAGACCCGTTGACTAAACTTCTCTCACAAGCAAAACATGATCACACCTTAGTACTCTTTGGGTGTTAATCACATAGCGATATGAACTAGACTATTGACTCTAGTAAACCCTTTGGGTGTTGGTCACATGGCGATGTGACCTATGGGTATTAATCACATAAAGATGTGAACTATTGGTGTTAAATCACATGGAGATTTGAACTAGATTATTAACTCTAGTGCAAGTGGGAGACTAAAGGAAATATGCCCTAGAGGCAATAATAAAGTTGTTACTTTATATTTCCTTATTTCATGATAAATGTTTATAATTCATGCTAGAATTGTATTAACCGAAAACTTGATACATGTGTGGATACATAGACAAAATACTGTGTCGCTAGTAAGCCTCTGTTGGGGAACGTAGCAGAAAATCAAAAAATTTCCTACGTGTCACCAAGATCTATCTATGGAGAGACTAGCAACGAGGGGAAGGAGAGTGCATGTACATACCCTTGTAGATCGCCAAGCGGAAGCGTTCAAGAGAACGAGGTTGAAGGAGTCGTACTCGTCGTGATCCAAATCACCGGAGATCCTAGTGCCGAACGGACGGCACCTCCGCGTTCAACACACGTACAACCCGGTGACGTCTCCCATGCCTTGATCCAGCAAGGATAGAGGGAGAGGTTGGGGAAGACTCCGTCCAGCAACGGCACAACGGCGTGGTGGTGATGGAGGAGCGTGGCAATCCTGCAGGGCTTCGCCAAGCACCGCGGGAGAGGAGGAGAAAGAGAGGCAGGGCTACGCCAACAGGAGAAGAACATCGTCTAGCAGGCTACCCCTTTGCCTCCACTATATATAGGGGGAGAGGAGGCTGCGCCCCCACCTAGGTTTCCACCCCTAGGGGCGGCGGCCAGCCCTAGATCCCATCTAGGGGGGCGGCCAACGGGGGAGAGGGGGAAACTTGCCCCCCAAGTAAGGTGGAGGCGCCCCCTCCCCAAACCCTAGGCGCCTTTGGCCCTTGGGGGGGGGGGGCACCAGCCCACCTGGGGCTGGTCCCCTCCCACACTTGGCCCATGCAGCCCTCCGGGGACGGTGGCTCCACTTGGTGGACCCCCGGGACCCTCCCGGTGGTCCCGGTACGTTACCGATAACACCCGAAACTTTTCCGATGACCAAAACAGGACTTCCCATATATAAATCTTTACCTCCGGACCATTCCGGAACTCCTCGTGATGTCCGGGAACTCATCCGGGACTCCGAACAACATTCGGTAACCACGTATATCTATTCCCTATAACCCTAGCGTCATCGAACCTTAAGTGTGTAGACCCTACGGGTTCGGGAATCATGCAGACATGACCGAGACGTTCTCCGGTCAATAGCCAACAGCGGGATCTGGATACCCATGTTGGCTCCCACATGTTCCACGATGATCTCATCGGATGAACCACGATGTCAAGGACTCAATCAATCCCGTATACAATTCCCTTTGTCCAACGGTATTATACTTGCCCGAGATTCGATCGTCGGTATGCCGATACCTTGTTCAATCTCATCACCGGCAAGTCTCTTTACTCGTTCCGTAACACATCATCCCGTGATCAACCCCTTGGTCACATTGTGCACATTATGATGATGTCCTACCGAGTGGGCCCAGAGATACCTCTCCGTCAACCGGAGTGACAAATCCTAGTCTCGATTCGTGCCAACCCAACAAACACTTTTGGAGATACCCGTAGCGTACCTTTATAGCCACCCAGTTACGTTGTGATGTTTGGTACACCCAAAGCATTCCTACGGTATCCGGGAGTTGCACAATCTCATGGTCTAAGGAAATGATACTTGACATTATAAAAGCTTTAGCATACGAACTACACGATCTTTGTGCTAGGCTTAGGATTGGGTCTTGTCCATCACATCATTCTCCTAATGATGTGATCCCGTTATCAACGACATCCAATGTCTATGGTCAGGAAACCGTAACCATCTATTGATCAACGAGCTAGTCAATTAGAGGCTTACTAGGGACATGGTGTTGTCTATGTATCCACACATGTATCTGAGTTTCCTATCAATACAATTATAGCATGGATAATAAACGATTATCATGAACAAGGAAATATAATAATAACTACTTTATTATTGCCTCTAGGGCATATTTCCAACAGTCTCCCACTTGCACTAGAGTTAATAATCTAGTTCACATCGCCATGTGACCAACATCCAAAGAGTTTACTAGTGTCACTAAACTAGTTCACATCACCATGTGATTAAGACTCAATGAGTTCTGGGGTTTGATCATGTTTTGCTTGTGAGAGAGATTTTAGTCAATGGGTCTGCAATATTCAGATCCGTATGTACTTCGCAAATCTCTAGGTCATATGGTAAATGCTGCTTCCACACTCCACTCGGTGCTATTCCAAATGGTTGCTCTACTATACGTATCCGGTTTGCTACTCAGAGTCATTCGGATAGGTGTTAAAGCTTGCATCGACTTAACCCTTTACGCCGAACTCTTTATCACCTCCATAATCGAGAAACATGTCCTTATTTACTCCAAGGACAATTTTGACCGCTGTCCAATGATCCATTCCTGGATCATTCTTGTACCCCTTGACTGACTCATGGCAAGGCACACTTCCGGTGCGGTACACAGCATAGCATACTATAGAGCCTACGTCTGAAGCATAGGGGACGACCTTCGTCCTTTCTCTCTCTTCTGCCATGGTCGAGCTTTAACTCTTAACTTCATACCTTACAACTCAGGCAAGAGCTCCTTCTTTGACTAATCCATCTTGAACACCTTCAAGATCATGTCAAGGGATGTGCTCATTTGAAAGTACCATTTAGCGTTTTTTGATCTATCCTCATAGATCTTGATGCTCAATGTTCAAGCAGCTTAATCCAGGTTTTCTATTGAAAACACCTTTCAAATAACCCTATATGCTTTCCAGAAATTCTACATCATTTCCGATCAACAATATGTCAACAACATATACTCATCAGAAATTCTATAGTGCTCCCACTCACTTCTTTGGAAATACAAGTTTCTCATAAACTTTGTACAAACCCAAAATCTTTGATCATCTCATCAAAGCGTACATTCCAACTCTGAGATGCTTACCCCAGTCCTTAGAAGGATTGCTGGAGCTTTGCATACTTGTTAGCATCTTTCAGGATTGACAAAAAACCTTCTGGTTGTATCACATACAACCTTTCCTCAAGAATAACATCGAGGAAACAATGTTTTGACATCCTATCTGCAAGATTTCATAAATCATGCAGTAACTGCTAACATAATCCCAATAGACTCTTAGCATCGCTACAAGTGAGAAAGTCTCATCGTAGTCAACTCCTTGAACTTGTCGGAAAACTTAACAACAAGTCGAGCTTTCTTAATGGTGATACTTACCATCATTGTCTGTCTTCCTTTTAAAATCCATCTGTACCCAACGGCCTTACGACCATCAAGTATTTCATGGATCCTTTCTCGGATTTTATGGCCTCGAGCCATTCATCGGAATCCGGTCCCACCATCGCTTCTCCATAGCTCGTAGGTTCATTGTTGTCTAGCAACATGACCTCTAAGACAGGATTGCGTACCACTCTGAAGTAGTACGCGTCCTTGTCGACCTATGAGGTTCGGTAGTGACTTGATCCGAAGCATCATGATCACTATCATCAGCTTCCACTTCAATTGGTGTAGGTGCCACATGAACAACTTCCTGTGCCCTGCTACACACTGGCTGAAGTGATGGTTCAATAACCTCATCTAGTCTCCACCATCCTCCCACTCAATTCTTTCAAGACAAACTTTTCCTCGAGAAAGGACCCGATTTAAGAAACAATCCCTATTGCTTTCGGATCTGAATTAGGAGGTATACCCAACTGTTTTGGGTGTCCTATGAAGATGCATTTTATCCGCTTTGGGTTCGAGCTTATCAACTTGAAACTTTTTCACATAAGCGTCGCAGCCCCAAACTTTTAAGAAACGACAACTTAGGTTTCTCCAAACCATAGTTCAAACGGTGTCGCCTCAATGGAATTACGTGGTGCCCTATTAAAGTGAGTGCGGTTGTCTCTAATGCCTAACCCATGAACGATAGTGTTAATTCGATAAGAGACATCATGGTATGCACCATATCCAATAGGGTGCAACTATGATGTTCGGACACACCATCACACTATGGTGTTCCAGGCGGTATTAATTGTGAAACAATTTCCACAATGTCTTAATTGCGTGCCAAAGCTCGTAACTCAGATACTCATCTCAATGATCACATCATAGACATTTTATCCTCTTGTCACGATGATCTTCAACTTCAGTCTGAAATTACTTGAACCATTCAATAATTCAGACTTGTGTTTCATCAAGTAAATATACTCAGTATCTACTCAAATCATCCGTGAAGTAAGAACATAACGATATCCACTGCGTGCCTCAGCACTCATTGGACTGCACACATCAAACTGTATTACTTCCAACAAGTTGCTTTCTTGTTCCATTTTACTGAAAAACGAGGCTTTCAGTCATCTTGCCCATGTGGTATGATTTGCATGTCTCAAGTGATTCAAAATCAAGTGAGTCCAAACGGTCCATTTGCATGGAGTTTCTTCATGCATATACACTAATAGACATGGTTCACATGTCTCAAACTTTTCAAAAACGAGTGAGTCCAAAGATCCATCAACATGGAGCTTCTTCATGCGTTTTATACCAATATGACTTACATGGCAGTGCCACAAGTAAGTGGTACTATCATTACTGCCTTATATCTTTTGGCATGAAAATGTGTATCACTACGATCGAGATTCAATAAACCATTCCTTTAGGTGCAAGACCATTGAAGGTATTATTCAAATAAATAGAGTAATCATTATTCTCCTTAAATGAATAACCGTATTGTGATAGACATAATCAAATCATGTCTATGCTCAACGCAAACACCAAATAACAATTATTTAGGTTTAACACCAATATCGATGGTAGAGGGAGCGTGCGATGCTTGATCACATCAACCTTGGAAACACTTCCAACACATAACGTCAGCTCACCTTCAGCTAGTCTCCGTTTATTCCGTAGCTTTTATTTCGAGTTACTAACACTTAGCAACCGAACCGGTATCTAATACCCTGGTATTACTAGGAGTACTAGTAAAGTACACATTAACATAATATATATCTAATATAATTTTATTGACCTTGCCAGCCTTCTTATCTACCAAGTATCTAGGGTAATTTTGCTCCAGTGGCTGTTCCCCTTATCACAGAAGCACTTAGTCTCGGGTTTGGGTTCAACCTTGGGTTTCTTCACTAGAGCAGCAACTGTTTTGCCGTTTCATGAAGTATCCCCTCTTGCCCTTGTCCTTCTTGAAACTAGTGATTTTACCAACCATCAACAATTGATGCTCCTTCTTGATTTCTACTTTCGCGGTGTCGAACATTGCGAATATTTCAAGGATCATCATATCTATCCCTGATATGTTATAGTTCATCACGAAGCTCTAGCAGCTTGGTGGCAATGACTTTGGAGAAACATCACTATCTCATCTAGAAGATCAACTCCCACTCGATTCAAGTGATTGTTGTACTCAGACAATCTGAGCACAAGCTCAACGATTGAGCTTTTCTCCCTTGGTTTGCAGGCTAAGAAAATCGTCGGAGGTCTTATACGTCTTGACGTGGGCACGAGCCTGAAATCCCAATTTCAGACCTTGAAACATCTCACATGTTCCACGACGTTTCGAAATCGTCTTTGGTGCCTCATCTCTAAACCGTTTAACTGAACTATCACATAGTTATCAAAACGTGTATGTCAAATGTTCGCAACATCCACAGACGACGTTCGAGGTTCAGCACACTGAGCGGTGCATTAAGGACATAAGCCTTCTACGAAGCAATGAGGACAATCCTCAGTTTACGGACCCAGTCCGCATAATTGCTACTATCAACTTTCAACTTAATTTTCTCTAGGAACATATCTAAAACAGTAGAACTAAAGCGCGAGCTACGACATAATTTGCAAGAATCTTTTGACTATGTTCAGGATAATTAAGTTCATCTTATGAACTCCCACTCAGATAGACATCCCTCCAGTCATCTAAGTGATTACATGATCCGAGTCAACTAGGCCGTGTCCGATCATCACGTGAGACGGACTAGTCATCATTGGTGAACATCTTCATGTTGATCGTATCCACCATACGACTCATGCTCGACCTTTCGGTCTCTTGTGTTCCGAGGCCATGTCTGTACATGCTAGGCTCGTCAAGTTAACAAGTATTTTGCGTGTGTAAATCTGGCTTACACCCATTGTATGTGAATGTTAGAATCTATCACACCCGATCATCACGTGGTGCTTCGAAACGACGAACTTTCGCAACGGTGCACAGTTAGGGGGAACACTTTCTTGAAATTTTAATGAGGGATCATCTTATTTACTACCGTCATTCTAAGCAAATAAGATGTATAAACATGATAAACATCACATGCAATCAAATAGTGACATGATATGGCCAATATCATTTTGCTCCTTTTGATCTCCATCTTCGGGGCTCCATGATCATCATCGTCACCAGCATGACACCATGATATCCATCATCATGATCTCCATCATCGTGTCTCCATGAAGTTGTCTCGCCAACTTATTACTTCTACTACTATGGCTACTGGTTAGCAATAAAGTAAAGTAATTACATGGCATTTGTTCAATGACACACAGGTCATACAATAAATTAAGACAACTCCTATGGCTCCTGCCGGTTGTCATACTCATCGACATGCAAGTCGTGATTCCTATTACAAGAACATGATCAATCTCATACATCACATATCATTCATCACATTCTTTTGACCATATCACATCACATAGCATACCCTGCAAAAACAAGTTAGACGTCCTCTAATTGTTGTTTTGCATGTTTTACGTGGCTGCTATGGGTTTCTAGGAAGAACGTTTCTTACCTACGTAAAAGCCACAACGTGATATGCCAATTGCTATTTACCCTTCATAAGGACCCTTTTCATCGAATCCGATCTGACTAAAGTGGGAAAGACTGGCACCCACTAGCCACCTTATGCAACAAGTGCATGTCAATCGGTGGAACCTGTCTCATGTAAGAGTACGTGTAAGGTCGGTCCAGGCCACTTCATCCCACAATACCGTCGAAACAAGATTGGACTAGTAACGGTAAGCATATTGAACAAAATCAACGCCCACAACTACTTTGTGTTCTACTCGTGCATATAATCTACGCAATAGACCTAGCTCATGATGCCACTGTTGGGGAACATAGCAGAAAATCAAAATTTTTCCTACGTGTCACCAAGATCTATCTATGGAGAGACTAGCAACGAGGGGAAGGTGTCACATCCCTAATTCTGGTCTGACCTATGCCAGCTTCCATGTGTGCATCATGTTTAAATTCAAGTGAAATTTGAATTGAGGAATTTTCAAAGCCTCAGAAAACCCCTAAAAATAACCAACATTTAAATCTCATCAAATGAGTCCAAGAAAATGTTCCTGTTATTCTGTGAAAATATTGGCATGAGGTGAAATTCAAACCAATATTTTCGGAGTCACAGAAATAATTTATTCGGGCCTTTGATTTAAATCAATAATATATTTGGGTTGGAATTATTTATGTTATATATGAAATAATGTCCAAATGATCCTAAACTGAAATGTTCCATGTTGGGTTTATTCCATACAGTGAGCATGAGCAGTTTGGTGATTTTTGAAAGTGCCTGGGTATTTATAGAAAAGCCACAAACTTGCAGAAATAATAGAAAACAAAACAAAATAGAGAAACAGAGAGAAAGAGAGTTACCTGGGCCGGCCTACCTGTTCTGGCACTATAGCGGCCCCGCTGCACCAGCCCAGCCCACCGTGGCAGAGCGGCTGTCTTCAACCTCTGCCAGTAGGCAGAGGCGAAGTCGCACGCGCACACGTGGAGGCCTCCACCTCCTACTTCGCGGTGGCAGCCTCCCCGACATCCTCGCGACGCCACGGAGACACCCAGATCCTCCCCTCGTTCTCCCCACTCCCTCTGGACCGCTCCCCCTCCTCTGGCTCCGTCTTCCCCTCTCTTCCCTGTGAGCCCCGAGAGCACGCCGTCGCCGTAGCCGTGGCCATAGGCCACCACCCGCCCAACCAGCACGGCGAAGAGCTCCACCACGACGCCGTGGAGCTACACACTGACGCATGCGACCACGGGAGCCCTGCAACGTCATCCCCGGCCTCATCTTCAACCTCCGGCCGCCGGTGACCTCGCAGTCGATTCGCGGGCTCCAGCACTTCCCCGACCTCGTCGTCGACTCTGCTAGTCCCTACGTGAGCCACTCTCCATTTTCCCCCTGGAATCCCCGTCGTTCCCCTCCCCTAGCTAGCTTCCCCACCTTGGCCGAGCTCCGGCCGCCGCCAAAGCTCGCTGTCGCCGCCGCTAAAGCCAGTCTCCGCACCTGCCGCATCCACCACTCGACGCATCGCGTCACCCTGAGTACGTAGAGCCCAACCCCGCTTGCTCTCGTCGCCGGAGACGGCCGGACGGGGAGCGCCGCCGCGCCCCGCTTAGCACCGGTGACTAATCGCCGTTTAGATGACGTGGCGTCATTAGTTTAGAGTTAAGCATGGCTTAATTAGCCACTAATCACCGCCCCGTGCCACTGACAGCCGGGCCCCACCATCTAACTAAACATGGTTTAGTTTTTGTTTAGATTAAATTAACCCCGCTGGTCCCACAGGTCAGTTTGACCTGGCCACGTCACTTGTTGACCCGACCCCACATATCAGTGACACAAACAACACTGGGTCACTGACCAGTGGACCCCACTGGTCAGGTTTGACCCGGGTCAGCCCTGTTGACTATGCTGAGGTCAGCATGACGCCATGCTGACGCAATATTCCTTTTCTAGAATTTAGTTTATTTTCTAAATAATCAGGAAAATTCCAGAAAATAGCTAAAACTTCTAAAAATCATAGTAATTCAACCGTAACTCCAAATGAAATAAGTTATATATGAAACATGATCAGAAAAATCCAATATATCCATCTGTACTGGTTTCATGCATGATAAAGCCACTTAAACCTGCTGTTTATATCAAAACATGACAAGGCACTATTTAAATTCATAATTTGAGTTTGGGATTGAACCTTTGGTTCAAAATGACCCAAATCCATTTGGTTGTAGTTGCACTAGGCCAACACACTCATATTGCCATGTCATGAGCATGCATCATATTGTGCATTGCATTGATTGTGTTTCTTTCCCAGTTGCCGGTAATTTCCCCCTCTCGATAGACGCGTTTCGACGATGTGATCAATGACACCAATGAAGAACTATACTATCTTCAGAAGTGCCAGGCAAGCAAAACCCCCTTGTTCATTCCGAAACAATCCCACTCTCTCGCTCCTGCTCTCTTTTACTGCATTAGGACAACAACGTTTCGACTGTTATGTGCTGCGGTAGCTGAACCCCTTTATCCTCTGCATGACCTGTCATTGCCACAGTAAATAGATGAAACCCACTAGCATGAGTAGGAGTTGTTTGAGCCCTGATGTGCCTACTCATTCATGTTTGTTTGTCATGCCTGCTACTTCTTAGAGTTGAGTCAGGTCTGATTCATCGGGAATGAATCGGAGGTGTGTAAACATGTCCTACTGTGTGTGAGCTAAGTGTGTGAACACGATTTGGTAAAGGTAGCGGTGAGAGGCCATGTAGGAGTACATGGTGGGTTGTCTCATTGCAGCCGTCCTCAGGAACTGAGTTCTGTGTTTGTGATCCATGAAGAACTACTAACACATATTGGGATCCTTAATTGACTCTCTCGACTTATTAATCAACTTGATCTCTGTCCAGGAGTTGCAACTAGTTTCTGGTGTTTGTAGGTAGTGTTAGTAGTCTACCAAGTGGCACCCGGTACAGGTGGGCTTGGGACAGACTAGGCACCATGGCACGGTGTACCAAGCGTAGATCCACCCGTCGAGGTGGGCTTGGGAACCCTCAACACATTGTTTGGGGCCGTGAGCGACACCCCGGCCGGATCTCCTTACGGATGGAACCTGAATAGGCGATAAACCTGGACGAGAGACTTGCGTGGTTAGTCAGGTCGTGGCCGACACCCTTGCTGGGCTTCCGCTTGAAGGTTGCCGAGTACATGTCGTGTAAACGGCGGTAAGTGGTGAGAGCGTGTGTGAAGAAGTACACCCCTGCAGGGTTAATATGATCTATTCGAATAGCCGTGTCCGCGGAAAAGGACTTCTGGGTTGCCTGTACAGTTCATAGACAAGTGAAAGTGGATACTCTAAAATACGCAAGATAAGCGTGAGTGCTATGGATGGCGTTCTCGTAGGGAGATGGGAGCGGATCCATGGTGGTGTATTGATATGGTGAATATGTGGACTCGTGTGCGCCACCTCAAAGAGTTACATTGCAGTCGTAGTTCAGGATAGCCACCGAGTCAAAGCTGGCTTGCTGCAGTTAAACCCCACCATCCCCTTTGTTGATAATGATGCATATGTAGTTAGATCTGATGTAAGTCTTGCTGGGTACATTTGTACTCACGTTGCTTAATTTATGTTTTTGCAGAGAGACTTCAGTCTCGCTAGTAGTACCGCGTGGACTTCGACGTTTAGCTTGTTACCTCAGCTACGATCTTGTGCCCTCGGCAGGATCTGGTAGATAGTCAGGCTTCTCAGCCTTTTTCTTTTGTAGATGTCTGTACTCAGACATATTAAGCTTCCGCTTGTGCTTTGACTTGTGTGCTCTGAGTGTTGGGTCATGAGACCCATGTTTGTAATATCTCGCTCCTCGGAGCCTATTGAATAAAATACTTGAGTTGTAGGGTCATGTTGTGATGCCATGTTGTATTTGCACATATCGAGCATATTGTGTGTATGTTATTAAAATGCTTGGTATGTGTGGGATCTGACTATCTAGTTGTTTATCCTTAGTAGCCTCTCTTACCGGGAAATGTCTCCTAGTGTTTCCACTGAGCCATGGTAGCTTGCTACTGCTCCGGAACACTTAGGTTGGCCGGCATGTGTCCTTCTTCGTTCCTGTGTCTGTCCCTTCGGGGAAATGTCACGCAATGAATACCGGAGTCATGTTAGCCCGCTACAGCCCGGTTCACCGGAGTCCTGCTAGCCCAGTGCTACAGCCTGGATTCACTCGCTGATGACCGACACGTTCGATGTTGGGTCATGGATGCCTGTCCCTGTAAGTTTGTGCCACTTTGGGTTTACGACTAGCCATGTCAGCCCGGGCTCCTTGTCATATGGATGCTAGCAGCACTATCATATACGTGAGCCAAAAGGCGCAAACGGTCCCGGGCAAGGTAAGGCGACACCCGTGGGGATACCGTGCGTGAGGCCGCAAAGTGATATGAGGTGTTACATGCTAGATCGATATGGCATTGAGTCGGGGTCCTGACAGCTTTGGTATCAGAGCTTGACTGCCTGTGGGATTACCAAGCCAAACTGGTCGAAGTTGAGTCTAGAAAATCTTTAGTTATATAAGGGAATTGATTGTGGTGGGAACGTAAGGCTCTTTTTACTCCTTATACCTTTTGCCCTTTTGATCTGAGTCAACCTCTTCTCTTCTACGGGGATTAAGAACTAGGCTTTCTCTTCTTTCTATCAGGATCACGTGTTACTAGTCCGTAGCCCTATAAGATTGTTGGATTTAAGCCTTAGTTCAGTTCCTACTACTTCTGTATGTTAGCTATTGATCTCGAAACCTTGATATTATGCTTCTGAGTGGTTATGCCACCATTTTTGTAGCATGTCCCAAATCTTTTGAGCATTTACAGCCGTTATGTTGTCCGAGTCATCCCAGGTTTCTAAATAATCTGATGCAATTGCAAAATCCTTTTCCCTCTATTTTTGATGACCTTTCTGGCCAGGTTAACCACACTAAACGGTGAGTTGAGGTACTCTATTGCCTCAATGTATATGTTGGAGTCATTATTATGACCCTAGGTGTCTATAGTATCATCTAGTAATCTAGCCATGTTTTGTGTTCCCAGTGTGATGACTCTGGCCATCATTCTCGAAAGCATCCCGTGATGCCACTTAGTAGTAGGTATTCTACTCCTGGGTCTTGAACCCGAAACTCACCCTACTCACTTCATGTTGATAGTGTTTGCTCGTTCCTTTAGGTTATTAGTAACCTTTTTGATAGTCCTCGAGGCTCGTGGTATTTCCTTCTTCCAAATACTATGAACCACTTATGGCAGAAGTTCTTTGAACCAAGGATCACCACCAGAGTGCTCCTGATGAGTTCTCGATTCTATGTTGTGACTCTGCCAGATCTACCTTTCTGCATGGGTTATCCGGGAGAATTATGTTGAACTTGTTCGACATACTAACCTATGTATCCACAACTCAGAAAGATATGTGTTCCTTTGAGTTGTCCCTCTTCAGTCGTATTCCGATCTTCGTCTATCAATTGATAGTCAGGAGTAATTTTGCATTCGTGTTATCGATGCTTATTATTTTTGTGGTCCGTCAAGCCATTCTATTCCGGAATGACTAGGAGAAAAAAACTCCAGAACCTCATCCATATCCAGGATTGGGTCAAAGTAGTTGTACTCCGCAGATCAAAATGCTAATCCAGCTTCTGGTCTGTTCTACCTTGAAGTATTACCTTCTTTATGTCAGGATTGTCATGAGAATTGCACCACCCTCTTATGAATTCTTGATGCAGTGATACTTCTCGCCCTCATTATTCATTTCTCGGCTCCTGTGTTGTTGCAACCGAAATGCCGACAAGTGAATCGTGATGTGTGAAATCAATACTTCTAGCAACTCTGTTGCTTGGTAGTTAATTGGACAATAACCTCATTCTTAGTGTGTTGATTATTGAATCATCATCCTAAGGCTAATCGTGCTACTAGTCCTTATTTCCGGTGCACTCTCCGATCAATGAGTTAGGATTGAGTCAATCCCTCACTCTATTTTTCATATCGTCTTGCTCTGAAAGGCAAGATTGTTCTCGAGCATATTAACATATCGGTGGTTCGTGATTCTCCGAATATCTTCTCAGAAGTATCACCAGGTTGTCACCTAATCGCTATGTTGAGTTCGTGATCAAGTTGGTTCCTTGTAACCACCCCTTCTCCAAGAATCTATGTTGGGTACCCCTGAGCTAGTTGGTTAAGCTAAACAACAACTTGGAGAGTTGGAAGATGGAAGCTTGTCCAATTTAGTTCATTTTAAGGGATATCTTGTATGTGTGTTGAAGAAAGATGATATCTTCATCGATTGATCCTCGTGATCAGTTGTTGGATCTATTGTCTTGCCAAAACTTTGATTTGAGTGTGGGCTATCCTCAAATCAAATCAGAACCAACGATGTGCGTAATGTTGTCTTACTTTTGGTTGTTTCCTCAAGCATACACAATTATATCTTTTGGGTCTGACCAATGCTATCACCGTGTTCACATGATGGTGGAAGTCCAGTGATATGGAAATTCCGATGAGTTGCTGTTGAGCCCATCAGCAGCATTTTGTCTCCCCCATGATTCATGTTGAACATAAACCTAGTGTTGGAAACTTTGTAAGCAATGCCTTCGTGTTCCGTTCATGAAGCATATGTTCGGATGAAAGAAGTGACTCCCTTTAATTCATGTGCATTTGATGCAAGTTGTCGCGATGAATTCAAGGAAGTCAATGTTTGTTTCCTTTGGAATCATCCCAAGTTAGTTACACATGTGCAAAGTATACTATGGTTTGGTAGATTAATTACCTCCACTCCATATGTATTCCGTAGCACCCCAAGCCACTGACTGATTTGTTCAGGAAAAGGAGTTAAGTGCTAATCCATGGTAATGCACAAGACTCTGATATCCCCGATGATGGTTCCCTACCAGAACTCGGTAGTGTTTTATTGTAAGACTACCATGTGATCATGTTTGTCTGGGACAGCGTGTTCACATGTGTGTAGCAGAACCAGCTCATGTTCTGGAGCTTGCTATCGTAGTTCATTTCCCGAGAATCTCGCAACGTCATCTCGTCGATTTGTGTTGCAAACTATCATTTTTCTTCCTAGACTCGATGAGTCTGGATTATTCTGACACCAACCAGATCTGAATCTAATGCAGATATGATGGTTGGAACATTTCCCAAGAACTATAATAATGGTCTCTCTGTAACCGGTTAAGTGGATGTCGTGGCCAACACACCCAGCCGGAAGACCTATTATTGTAGTATCTTGATTGAGGAAGTTGGCCACCTCCCCATGAGGATTTCTTATGGATTTACTTCTGTAGTTATTCCTTATGATTTTTGTGTTCCCAAAGTCCGACCTTTACTTGATGTCCTAGATATCAACCCAATTTAATAAATGGGTTGCGCTAGCACATCAAGGAGAACATTAGAAGCGGAGTGCTAAATGTCTCTCGGTCGATCATCCAGATTTTGCCCCTTGGCTCCGCCAAGGTGAACTCTGAGAAAGGTTATCGTCCTTTGCCTCTGCATCGTCCATCGCTGTTCATCATGGTAGTACGTTGTGTTGCCAGGACCCTTGACACGGATATTGTAAAACCTTGATGAATATGGAAATGCTCAATTCTTGAGAGCACGCACAAGCGCTAGGTGTTATCATCGGCACTAACTGGGATTGCTCTCAGTTTCCTCGGTTATGCTATAACTTTTCAAACAGTGGACTCACTCTCTACTGTTGAGCTTCTCTCCAGTTACTAAAATCATCCCTTGTGTTGTTCTCAACAAGGTAATCCACATCATCCATTCTAATCCGGGTATGCCATTCTACCGAACCCCTCCAAATGATCGCTCGAAAATTGCCTTAGACTGGTATAAAGAGTTTCAGTGATCTCTGAATCAAAGGTAATTCTTTTTGCCACTTAAGGGGATATTTCTACGAGTCACCTTCCCTAAGGTGCCCTGTTATGGTATCATGGCAACCCAACTCCTCGCTACGTCGATAACGGTTCACCACCTTCTTAAGTGTGGAATTGTTGTCTACCTGCTGAACCTTTGCCATCTGTCTTATACCATCACTCTAGTTTTATGCTCCGTGTCTCAGCTTGAGAGATGTTTCCATGTCTCAATCCATGAGTTGATCCTAAGTTGCTCGAACCTCAAGAAGATCGATTCTTCTAAAATTCTCCCTTTCCTCTCGTTGTCATGTTGGATGAAGTTCTCAAAGCAAAGACGTCAAGATCAATTTGAGTCAACAAATCAACAACCTCGAGAAGATAGTTGGATCATGAAGTTTTTGATGCTTAGTGTCCCTTTGTCTTTTTACCTCACGCCTTGAATCTCGAGACGAGATTCTTGTTTAGTGGGGGTGAGTTGTCACATCCCTAATTCTGGTCTGACCTATGCCAGCTTCCATGTGTGCATCATGTTTAAATTCAAGTGAAATTTGAATTGAGGAATTCTCAAAGCCTCAGAAAACCCCTAAAAATAACCAACATTTAAATTTCATCAAATGAGTCCAAGAAAATGTTCCTGTTATTCTGTGAAAATATTGGCATGAGGTGAAATTCAAACCAATATTTTTGGAGTCACAGAAATAATTTATTCGGGCCTTTGATTTAAATCAATAATATATTTGGGTTGGAATTATTTATGTTATATATGAAATAATGTCCAAATGATCCTAAACTGAAATGTTCCATGTTGGGTTTATTCCATGCAGTGAGCATGAGCAGTTTGGTGATTTTTGAAAGTGCCTGGGTATTTATAGAAAAGCCACAAACTTGCAGAAATAATAGAAAACAAAACAAAATAGAGAAACAGAGAGAAAGAGAGTTACCTGGGTCGGCCTACCTGTTCTGGCACTATAGCGGCCCCGCTGCACCAGCCCAGCCCACCGTGGCAGAGCGGCTGTCTTCAACCTCTGCCAGTAGGCAGAGGCGAAGTCGCACGCGCACACGCGGAGGCCTCCACCTCCTGCTTCGCGGTGGCAGCCTCCCCGACATCCTCGCGACGCCACGGAGACACCCAGAGCCTCCCCTCGTTCTCCCCACTCCCTCTGGACTGCTCCCCCTCCTCTGGCTCCCTCTTCCCCTCTCTTCCCTGTGAGCCCCGAGAGCACACCGTCGCCGTAGCCGTGGCCATAGGCCACCACCCGCCCAACCAGCACGGCGAAGAGCTCCACCACGACGCCGTGGAGCTACACACTGACGCATGCGACCACGGGAGCCCTGCAACGTCATCCCCGGCCTCATCTTCAACCTCCGGCCGCTGGTGACCTCGCAGTCGATTTGCGGGCTCCAGCACTTCCCCGACCTCGTCGTCGACTCTGCTAGTCCCTACGTGAGCCACTCTCCATTTTCCCCCTGGAATCCCCGTCGTTCCCCTCCCCTAGCTAGCTTCCCCACCTTGGCCGAGCTCCGGCCGCCGCCAAAGCTCGCCGTCGCCGCCGCTAAAGCCAGTCTCCGCACCTGCCGCATCCACCACTCGACGCATCGCGTCACCCTGAGTACATAGAGCCCAACCCCGCTTTCTCTCATTACCGGAGACGGCCGGACGGGGAGCACCGCCGCGTCCCGCTTAGCACCGGCGACTAATCGCCGTTTAGATGACGTGGCGTCATTAGTTTAGAGTTAAGCATGGCTTAATTAGCCACTAATCACCGCCCCGTGCCACTGACAGCCGGGCCCCACCGTCTAACTAAACATGGTATAGTTTTTGTTTAGATTAAATTAATCCCGCTGGTCCCACATGTCAGTTTGACCTGGCCACGTCACCTGTTGACCCGACCCCACATATCAGTGACACAAACAACACTGGGTCACTGACCAGTGGACCCCACTGGTCAGGTTTGACCCGGGTCAGCCCTGTTGACTATGCTGAGGTCAGCATGACGCCATGCTGATGCAATATTCCTTTTTTGGAATTTAGTTTATTTTCTAAATAATCAGGGAAATTCCAGAAAATAGCTAAAACTTCTAAAAATCATAGTAATTCAACCGTAACTCCAAATGAAATAAGTTATATATGAAAAATGATCAGAAAAATCCAATCTATCCATCTGTACTGGTTTCATGCATGATAAAGCCACTTAAACCTGCTGTTTATATCAAAACATGACAAGGCACTATTTAAATTCATAATTTGAGTTTGGGATTGAACCTTTGGTTCAAAATGACCCAAATCCATCTGGTTGTAGTTGCACTAGGCCAACACACTCATATTTCCATGTCATGAGCATGCATCATATTGTGCATTGCATTGATTGTGTTTCTTTCCTAGTTGCCGGTAATTGCCCCCTCTCGATAGACGCGTTTTGACGATGTGATCAATGACACCAATGAAGAACTATACTATCTTCAGAAGTGCCAGGCAAGCAAAACCCCCTTGTTCATTCCGAAACAATCCCACTCTCTCGCTCCTGCTCTCTTTTACTGCATTAGGACAACAACGTTTCAACTGTTATGTGCTGCGGTAGCTGAACCCCTTTATCCTCTGCATGACCTGTCATTGCCACAGTAAATAGATGAAACCCACTAGCATGAGTAGGAGTTGTTTGAGCCCTGATGTGCCTACTCATTCATTTTTGTTTGTCATGCCTGCTACTTCTTAGAGTTGAGTCAGGTCTGATTCATCGGGAATGAATCGGAGGTGTGTAAACATGTCCTACTGTGTGTGAGCTAAGTGTGTGAACACGATTTGGTAAAGGTAGCGGTGAGAGGCCATGTAGGAGTACATGGTGGGTTGTCTCATTGCAGCCGTCCTCAGGAACTGAGTTCTGTGTTTGTGATCCATGAACAACTACTACCACACATTGGGATCCTTAATTGACTCTCTCGACTTATTAATCAACTTGATCTCTGTCCAGGAGTTGCAACTAGTTTCTGGTGTTTGTAGGTAGTGTTAGTAGTCTACCAAGTGGCACCCGATACAGGTGGGCTTGGGACAGACTAGGCACCGTGGCACGGTGTACCAAGCATAGATCCACCCGTCGAGGTGGGCTTGGGAACCCTGCACACATCGTTTGGGGCCGTGAGCGACACCCCGACCGGATCTCCTTGCGGATGGAACCCGAATAGGCGATAAACCTGGACGAGAAACTTGCGTGGTTAGTCAGGTCGTGGCCGACACCCTCGCTGGGCTTCCGCTTGAAGGTTGCCGAGTACATGTCGTGTAAACGGCGGTAAGTGGTGAGAGCATGTGTGAAGAAGTACACCCCTGCAGGGTTAATATGATCTATTCGAATAGCCGTGTCCGTGGAAAAGGACTTCTGGGTTGCCTGTACAGTTCATAGACAAGTGAAAGTGGATACTCTAAAATACGCAAGATAAGCTTGAGTGCTATGGATGGCGTTCTCGTAGGGAGACGGGAGCGGATCCATGGTGGTGTATTGATATGGTGAATATGTGGACTCGTGTGCGCCACCTCAAAGAGTTACATTGCAGTCGTAGTTCAGGATAGCCACCGAGTCAAAGCTGGCTTGCTGCAGTGAAACCCCACCATCCCATTTGTTGATAATGATGCATATGTAGTTAGATCTGATGTAAGTCTTGCTGGGTACATTTGTACTCACGTTGCTTAATTTATGTTTTTGCAGAGAGACTTCAGTCTCGCTAGTAGTACCGCGTGGACTTCGACGTTTAGCTTGTTACCTCAGCTACGATCTTGTGCCCTCGGCAGGATCTGGTAGATAGTCAGGCTTCTCAGCCTTTTTCTTTTGTAGATGTCTGTACTCAGACATATTAAGCTTCCGCTTGTGCTTTGACTTGTGTGCTCTGAGTGTTGGGTCATGAGACCCATGTTTGTAATATCTCGCTCCTCGGAGCCTATTGAATAAAATACTTGAGTTGTAGGGTCATGTTGTGATGCCATGTTGTATTTGCACATATCGAGCATATTGTGTGTATGTTATTAAAATGCTTGGTATGTGTGGGATCTGACTATCTAGTTGTTTATCCTTAGTAGCCTCTCTTACCGGGAAATGTCTCCTAGTGTTTCCACTGAGCCATGGTAGCTTGCTACTGCTCCGGAACACTTAGGCTGGCCGGCATGTGTCCTTCTTCGTTCCTGTGTCTGTCTCTTCGGGGAAATGTCACGCGATGAATACCGGAGTCCTGTTAGCCCGCTACAGCCCGGTTCATCGGAGTCCTGCTAGCCCAGTGCTACAGCCTGGATTCACTCGCTGATGACCGACACGTTCGATGTTGGGTCGTGGATGCCTGTCCCTGAAAGTTTGTGCCACTTTGGGTTTACGACTAGCCATGTCAGCCCGGGCTCCTTGTCATATGGATGCTAGCAGCACTATCATATACATGAGCCAAAAGGCGAAAACGGTCCCGGGCAAGGTAAGGCGACACCCGTGGGGATACCGTGCGTGAGGGCGCAAAGTGATATGAGGTGTTACATGCTAGATCGATATGGCATTGAGTCGGGGTCCTGACAGAAGGAGAGTGCATCTACATACCCTTGTAGATCGCTAAGCGGAAGTGTTCAAGAGAACGGGGTTGAAGGAGTCATACTCGTCGTGATCCAAATCACCGGAGATCCTAGTGCCGAACGGACGGCACCTCCGCGTTCAACACACGTACAGCCCGGTGACGTCTCCCATGCCTTGATCTAGCAAGGAGACAGGGAGAGGTTGGGGAAGACTCCGTCCAGCAGTAGCACAACGGCGTGGTGGTGATGGAGGAGCGTGGCAATCCTGCAGGGCTTCGCCAAGCACCGCGGGAGAGGAGGAGAAAGAGAGGTAGGGCTGCGCCAACAGGAGAAGAACTTCGTCTAGCAGGCTACCCCTTTGCCTCCACTATATATAAGAGGAGAGGGGGCTGCGCCCCCACCTAGGTTTCCACCCCTAGGGGCGGCGGCCAGCCCTAGATCCCATCTAGGGGGGCGGCCAAGGGGGGGGAGGGGGAAACTTGCCCCCGAAGTAAGGTGGAGGCGCCCCCTCCCCAAACCCTAGGCGCCTTGGGCCCTTGTGTGTGGGGGGGGGGGTGCACCAGCCCACCTGGGGCTGGTGCGCTCCCACACTTGGCCCATGCAGCCCTCCGGGGACGGTGGCCCCACTTGGTGGACCCCCGGGACCCTCCCGATGGTCCCGGTACGTTACCGATAACACCCGGAACTTTTCCGGTGACCAAAACAGGACTTCCCATATATAAATCTTTACCTCCGGACCATTCCGGAACTCCTCGTGATGTCCGGGATCTCATACGGGACTCTGAACAACATTCGGTAACCACGTATATCTATTCCCTATAACCCTAGCGTCATCGAACCTTAAGTGTGTAGACCCTACGGGTTCGGGAACCATGCAGACATGACCGAGACGTTCTCCGGTCAATAACCAACAACGGGATCTGGATACCCATGTTGGCTCCCACATGTTCCGCGATGATCTCATCGGATGAACCACGATGTCAAGGACTCAATCAATCCCGTATACAATTCCCTTTGTCCAGCGGTATTATACTTGCCCGAGATTCGATCGTCGGTATGCCGATACCTTGTTCAATCTCGTCACCGGCAAGTCTCTTTACTCGTTCCGTAACACATCATCTCGTGATCAACCCCTTGGTCACACTGTGCACATTATGATGATGTCCTACCGAGTGGGCCCAGAGATACCTCTCCGTCAACCGGAGTGACAAATCTCAGTCTCGATTCGTGCCAACCCAACAGACACTTTCGGAGATACCTGTAGCGTACCTTTATAGCCATCCAGTTACGTTGTGACGTTTGGTACACCCAAAGCATTCCTACAGTATCCGGGAGTTGCACAATCTCATGGTCTAAGGAAATGATACTTGACATTATAAAAGCTTTAGCATACGAACTACACGATCTTTGTGCTAGGCTTAGGATTGGGTCTTGTCCATCACATCATTCTCCTAATGATGTGATCCCGTTATCAACGACATCCAATGTCTATGGTTAGGAAACCGTAACCATCTATTGATCAACGAGCTAGTCAATTAGAGGCTTACTAGGGACATGGTGTTGTCTATGTATCCACACATGTATCTGAGTTTCCTATCAATACAATTATAGCATGGATAATAAACGATTATCATGAACAAGGAAATATAATAATAATAACTAATTTATTATTGCCTCTAGGGCATATTTCCAACAGCCTCTACTAGACTAGCTCGTTGATCAAAGATGGTTAAGTTTCCTAACCATAGACATGTGTTGTCATTTGTTAAACAGGATCACATCATTAGGAGAATGATGTGATGGACAAGACCCATTTGTTAGCTTAGCATTATGATCATTCAGTTTTATTGCTATTGATTTCTTCATGTCAAATACATATTCCTTCGACTATGAGATTATGCAACTCCCAGATACCGGAGGAATTCCTTGTGTGCTATCAAACGTCACAACATAATTGGGTGATTATAAAGATGCTCTACAGGTATCTCCGAAGGTGTTTGTTGGGTTGGCATAGATCGAGATTAGGATTTGCCACTCCGAGTATCGGGGAGGTATCTCTGGGCCCTCTCGGTAATACACATCGTAAGAAGCCTTGCAAGCCAAGTGACTAATGAGTTAGTTGCAGGATGATGTATTACGGAATGAGTAAAGAGACTTTTCGGTAACGAGATTGAAATAGGTATGAAGATACCGACGATCGAATCTCGGCCAAGTAACATATCAATGACAAAGGGAATAACGTATGTTGTCATAACGGTTTGACCGATAAAGATCTTCGTAGAATATGTGGGAGTCAATATGAGCATCCAGGTTCCACTATTGGTTATTAACCGAGAGGTGTCTCAGTCATGTCTACATAGTTCTCAAACCCATAGGGTCCGCACGCTTAACGCTCGATGATGATATTGTATTATATGAGTTATGTGATTTGATGACTGAATGTTGTTCGGAGTCCCGGATGAGATCATAGACATGATGAGGAGTCTCAAAATGATCGAGAGGTAAAGATTGATATATAGGACGATGGTATCCAGACAACGCAAGTGTTTCGGAGGGTACCAGGTACATATCGGGTCACCGGAAAGGAGTTTCGGGCAACCCCGACAAATATATGGGCTTAATGGGCTGAGGGAGGGACAGACCAGCCCATAAGGGGCTGGTGCGCCCCTTTCCCTGGTCGCAGGCCCTAGAGGAAGGAAAGGTGGGGGAGCCACCTCTTCTTGCCTTTCCCTCTTGGTGGGAGAAAGGAAAGGGGGGGGGGTGGCACCTCCTCCTTCCTTCCCCTCATCGCCAAAAGAAGGAAAGGGGGTGCCGGCCTAGGACAGGAGCCCAAATAGGATCCCTCTTACTTGGGGTGCCCCAAGGCTGCTCCCTCCCCCTCCCCCTATATATACATGGGGAGGGGGCGCCTAGAACACACACCAACAATTGTTAGCCGTGTGTGGCGCCCCCTTCCACAGTTTACGCCTCCGGTCATATTCTCATAGCGCTTAGGTGAAGCCCTGCGCGGATCACTTCACCATCACCGTTACCATGCCATCATGCTGACGGAACTCATCTACTTCCCCGACACTCTGCTGGATCAAGAGTTCAAGGGACGTCATCGAGCTGAACGTGTGCAGAACTCGGAGGTGCCATACGTTCGGTACTTGATTGGTTGGAACGAGAATAAGTCTGACTACATCAACCGCATTTCTAAAGGCTTCCGCTTTCGGTCTACGAGGGTACGTAGACACACTCTCCCCTTCTCGTTGTTATGCATCTCCTAGATCTTGCGTGAGCGTAGGATTTTTTTTGAAATTGCATGCTACATTACCCAACAGTATTGACTCATAGGATGCGCTAGTGGGTAACCCGTCTCCATTGGATTAATCCTCATCTGTAGTCGGGGTAGAAGGATGCCCTCATCAATCTTCGAGTGAGGAGCAAGGGCATGTAGGAAGCTATGAAGCTAGTGTTGATGAAGTTCTCACCAACCATAGAGGTTAGTGAAATTATCCTTATTGAATTTTTGTTCCAGTATGTTTCAACGTGCTGATGAAGTTGGTGCTGACCAAGTTGCCGAAGAAGACTCGACATGCCACAAAGGTTTCGACGATCTCATGGAGGCCCGTCGGGTTAGCTACTAAGGACATCGAGCCAAAAACAAATCCTGACGTGTAGACGTCAAAATTGTTGAAGGATCCCATCTAGATCTTGGTCCCGGCCAGCGCAACTCATTGCATCACTGACGAAGTGAAATCCGACAGACCCTTCGATGGAGTGTTGTGACTAGCCGGAAAGAAGAAAAGGGAAATAGGATCCGACATATTACCTAGGTTTGGGCCCTCACTTTGGAGGTAAAATGGCGAATCAATGGGTGATGGTAGGTATGCGATTGGTTGCCCTTATTGACAAGCCCTACCTAGGCTTATAAAGGATGCCCGGAGTCTAGGGCTAGCCAATCTAAGGCGGTGAAGGAATTCCTAGCCAATCTAATCCTCCTAGGATGTCGGCTTCCTTGTCTTGGGATCCAAGTATTTCGGGTCCTTCCTTCTAGCGAGCCCATGCGCTCGAGCCGGCCTGATGGGTCGGCTTCCCGTAGCACGAGGCACCCCCGGGCCATAACACCATCAATATCACACTAAAATAATAGGAAAAACTTGCACATAGGTGTTGACGTGATATGTGTAATGGGATGGATGACTGCATTGGATTAAATGTGGCAAAATAGTAATGCATGCATACCTTATTTCTAGAAGAAGAAAAAACACATGCATACATTCCTAAGAGTGTCTAGTGGTTTGTCGTTGATGTTGCTCAGTTGCGGCAGCAACTATGAAGGAAGCTTCTGTATAGCATGGCATTTCTAGTTACAAGTTCTTGGAGAGACTATGCTTGTGGCCGGTGGCAACTCCAACCAGTAAGCTTCAACGTGTTGAAGCCTGCCCTCCAAGAAAACAAGTTTTCAATGTTTTATAGTCCGTTGTACGAGGGAAAGAAAAAATCTAAAAGAAAACCAGCAATCTTAACGTAAGGGAGAAAATAAACCAACATGACAGGTTAGCTAGGCCAACAATATCTCCTCATGGACGGACTCAGCCTCCTGCCCCCGCGTCGCCTAACCTAGGCGACACGGGGGGCGATCTGCCACCGCCAGCCCAAAGGCCTCCTCCTTCGCCCTCTCCCCCCCTGCCGCCATCGGAGGCCACGCCCGTAGCCTGCCAAGTGATGACGGCTGCGGGGCTTTCCCCCTCGCGTGGTGGCTGCGTTTTCCCCTGGCGGCGGCGGTGCACGGAACTGTGGGGCACCGGCGGCGTGGAGCGGCGGGTTCCTGGCGGCGAGTGTGACAACGACGCCAGTGCAGGCGCGATACCGCGGCAGAGGAGCCCCTGTGGCGGCGACCCAGATCGCAGATCTCGCTGTACCCAGATGGGTTTCGGTGGGCCGGCGGATATGGTGAGCTTCTACAGGTGGGCATGGTGGGCCTGACGATGCCGGCCTAGGCACCATATAGTGGTGCCCTGGCCGGTCAGGCAGCGGCGTCCTGGATTCTCCGTTCAGTCCCCGAAAGCGATGGCGGCGGTTCATGTACACGTTGCTTGATGGAGGTCCTCTGTTCAGATCCGGGTGAAAACCTGGCCAAGGCAGGCGGTGACAGCGCTGTTTTGCGGCGTTTCCTTCTTGAAGGCATCGCCAAGGAGAAGTTCAAGACAACTATCTGCTACCTCCGGGGGAAACCCTAGATCAGTAGATCGGATGACGGCGGCGCTCTTGTGTCGTTTCCCCCTTGAGGGCGTCATTCTTGGAGGTGTACACGGACTCGAGGGAACGGTGGTTGGTTTCTTGGGTGAGTGGTGCTTCATCTTAAACATTGATGGCGACCGATCTTGGCAGCGTGGTGCAGTGGGGACTTGGCGTCCGATGCTTGGAGATGGACTCGCGCAGGAGGAGGACGTTGTCTGGCGTCATGGTGGCGTCGATGGTAGAGTGGCCTGACAAGGTAGAAGCCTCAATATCTGCTATGAAGACGGACATGTGGAATGATGGCGGCGACGACACATGTGAGTGCGTTAGACTGGTTTGTGCACCAGACCCGGTATGTAGCTCGGCTGGGGCTTCCGGCTTTTGATAATAGGCTTAGGTGAGTGGTCTGGATATTTGACCCAACTAGCACCTCTTCATCATATGGATAGGAGTAGTGGCATGTTGCCAAGATGGCGGTTTCAGACATATTGTTGTAATACTTTGTAAGGTCCTCGAGAATAATCAATAAAGTGGCCGCATGCATCTCCTAGATGCAGAGGCCGGGGGTCATCCTTCTTTTCTAAAAAATAAATAAAAAATGACAGGTTAGCGACTCGTGAATGCATTTTATGTAGGCAAGCCTATTTGGCCACACGAGTAAAATGTGAATTTTTATAGGATATATCAGTTTTGCTTGGTATAGTTCCTTGTACGAGCAGTGAATACTTTTTATGTCGGCATGTTTGTTTAGCCACGCAACTATAATGTGAGTTCTTTTATAGGATAATTCAATTTTACTTAGTATTTGTAGTCTATTATATGTAGTAGTCTCTTATACGATATGTCAATTTTACTTAGTATTTATAGTCAGGGAGAAAAAAAAGTTAATAATCCGTTATTGGAAGGAGAAAACCTAGTGTTAATAGTCTATTGTACGAGGGAGAAAAAACTAAAAAAAAATCAACAGTCTTAGCAGAGGAAAAAAAGACATTCACTAGTTTGGTTAGCTAGACCTATTTGGCCATACGAGTATAATGTGAGTTCTTTTATAGGATAATTCAATTTTACTTAGTATTTATAGTCTGTTATATGATACCCGCAAAAAAATTATCTGTTGTACAAGCTGAAAAAAGTAATTACTGTAGCTCATTGCATGCCGTAGAAAACTTAGTGTTAATAGTCGACGGGGAAGAGAATCTAAAAAGAAAATCAACAATATTACCGGAAGAGAGAGAAAAAGAAGTCTGGCATCACTGGTTTGGTTAGCTAGACAAGTTTGGCCACACGAGTATAATGTAGTCTCTTATACGATATGTCAATTTTACTTAGTATTTATAGTCAGAGAGAAAGAAATGTTAATAATCCGTTGTTTGAAGGAGAAAACCTAGTGTTAATTGTCCGTTGTACGAGGGATAAAAAACTGGAAAAAAAATCAACAGTCTTAGTATAGAGGAAAAAAGACATTCACTAGTTTGTTTGTTTTTTTGCGGGGGTAAAGGAAGTTTTATTGCAAGATTATAGAGTTACAGTCTTGAGGCCACAAATGCTCAATACACGATGGTACTGAGCCCAACCACACAGCAGTAGCTCGCTCTGTGTGGCTATAATTGGCCAGTCGATCGACAACTCTATTTTGGGAACGGCTAATCTTTAGAGGAACAAACTCCCTGGTACCTAACAAGTCCTTGATTTCCAACACTAGGTGGCCATAAGCTGACCTACAGAGCGCACTATTTGATAGGCTAGATAAGGCTTCATAGGAATCCGACTGCACCATCATCGGGAGGACCGAATATTGTATAGCTAGTGCCATGCCTTGCATTAATGCATGCAGTTCCGCCTTGAGTGACTCATTGCAGTGGAAGATAAAACGATAGGCTGCGAAAAGGATTGCTCCCTCACTGTCCCTTAGAACCATACCAGCAGCCGCAGAACCGTCATCCTTCTAGAAAGAACCATCAACAGAAAGGGCCACAGTCCCAGCTGCCGGCGCCGGCCATGGAATTGTGGGAGAACTGCCAACTCTCGCCTCTGGGGTAACATCCAGGGTAGACATCTTGCCTTTTAAAATTTCATCAGTTGAGTACCTCCCGGCCAATCTGATTGACTTGTAATAACTGTCCAAAAACTCAACGTTAGCAAGAACTGGCGGACTATCCTTACCATGTATCAAATCATTACGCAGCTGCCAAATCCTCGACACCAACATAATAAGCATGTCTATCTCTCGTGCACTTGCTCAGTAAAGTCAAGAGCCATTCTTTTCCAGTGTCAAGTAGCATATCATCAGCTGGTAGAGGCCATCGTCGATGCATATTCACCCAAAGGATTCTAGCATGCATACACGCTACCAGCGCATGGTACGTGCCTTCCTCCTCCACACCACAAAGAGCGCATGTCGATATCGTCAATAAGTGTCTATACTGTTTGCACTTTTGTGTAGCCAGTGTACCGGTAACAACCCTCCAAGCGGTAATCTTCATCTTTTGCGGAACATCAGACTTCCAGACAAGGTTCCACAAGGAACGATCCCCGTCCGGATTAGTACTGGATGAGCCATTAGCAAAGGAAGCGTTGTGATCCTGGTCTGCAAGCCTGCAAGCACTTTTCACCGTAAACAGTCCGCTCTTCTCAGGGAACTGTCACGCCCAATATGCGATACTATCCTAAAGAGACTCGAAGGTCCCACCAAGGATAGAACCGCATATTGAAACGCTTTTGCAAGGTGGATATCATTACATCAACATTACATAATAGATGGGGATACATACAAAAGGCATACAAAGCCACATGAATACAACATCACAATACATAAGAGCAACATCCGACTACGGATGAAACATAAACAGAAACTCAAACGACATCCACCCTGCTAGCTCAGGCTGCCGACCTGGAACCTATCCCCTGATCGAAGAAGCAGAAGAAGAACTCAACGCAAGCAAGCATCACTCTTGCGTCATGATCATCGCATAAACCTGTACCTGCAACTGTTGTTGTAGTAATCTGTGAGCCACGAGGACTCAGCAATCCCATTACCATGGGTATCAAGACTAGCAAAGCTTAAACGTAAATGAAGGGGTAAAGTGGTGAGGCTGCAGCAGTGACTAAGCATATATGGTGGCTAACATACGCAAATAAGAGCGAGAAGAGAGCAAACGGAACGGTCGTCAACTAGTAATGATCAAGAAGTGATCCTGAACTCCTACTTACGTCAAACATAACCCAAAACCGTGTTCACTTTCTGGACTCCGCCGAGAAGAGACCATCACGGCTACACACGCGGTTGATGCGTTTTAATTCGTATCTGGTGTCAAGTTATCTACAACCGGACATTAACAAATTCCCATCTGCCTATAACCGCAGGCACGGCTTTCGAAAGATTATACCCTGTAGGGGTGTCCCAACTTAGCCCATGATAAGCTCTTGTGATCAATGAAGGATATACCTTCTCCCAAGAAGACCCGATCAGACTCGGAATCCCGGTTTACAAGACATTTTGACAATGGTAAAATAAGACCAGCAAGACCGCCCGATGCGCCGACAATCCCGATAGGAGCTGCACATATCTCATTCTCAGGGCAACACCGGATGAGAAATTCGTACAACTAAAACCAGACCTCAAGTTTCCCTGAGGGGGCGCTGCAAAGGGCTCTAGTTCGGACCAACACTTAGACAAGCACTGGCCCGGGGACGCTGAAATAAAGATGACCCTCGAGAGAGCGACTCCCAAGGGAAAAGTAGGTGGTGGTGAGGCAAATGGTAAAACCAATGTTGGGCCTTGCTGGAGGAGTTTTATTCAAAGCGAACTGTCAAGGGGGTCCCATAAATCACCCAACCGCGTAAGGAATGCAAAATTCAGGAACATAACACCGGTATGACAGAAACTAGGGTGGCAAGAGTGGAACAAAACACCAGGCAAAAGGCTGAGTCTTCCACCCTTTACCAAGTATATAGATGCATTAATAATAATATAAGAGATATTGTGATATCCCAACCAAAATCCTATCCACCATGGAGCGATCTTCAACTTCACTTGCAACTAGCAACACTATAAGAGGGCTGAGCAAAGCGGTAACATAGCCAAACAACGGTTTGCATAGGAAATGTGTCAAAGGTTAGAGGTTCATGGCAATATGGGAGGCTTGAAGAACAACTGATAGGTAGCGCAACATAGCGATAGAACGAAACAACTAGTATAGCAATGATAGTAGTGAGATCCAGGGTAGCGGTCATCTTGCCTGAAATCCCGCTAGGAAGAAGAACGAGTCCATGAAGAAGATGAAGCCACGAAGACGAACCAAGCGTAGACGAACGAATCCTCACGATCGCGACGAAACGGGAACTATCGAGAGAAGCACACAACATGGTAAACACACCACACATGAACATGACATGATGCAAAAACAAGCATGATGCATGACAAAGCTGCATGAAGCTACTCATGGCAAGAGATGACGCAAACAAGAGCAACACATCAAGACAAGTTTAAATGAGGCCGAAAACAACTTATAACAATTCCGGTAAGTCCTCATATGCATATTTCGAAATTGGTCCAGATCTGAATAAACCTTAAGTTCAAGTTGTTAAACAGCAAGTTAAGATGCACCAAGATGATCTACACGAGATTCTAGTCAAGTTACATATAGAGTTCATTTGGTTCGGAGCTACGGCCTAGAAGATATGAGCAAAGCAAGTTGAACATGGCATTGATGCAAAATGCATAGAAACATCAAGTAAACACTCCAAAACAAGGATGCAACATGATAATATGAAAACTACATGCAATTCTAAGCAAGTTTCATATAGAACACACTCCAAACAGAGCAACGGTGCAACACATACACTCTATACAAGTTTAAAGGACAAGCTGTCCAAAACAGCAACTAGGCATCTTGCAAGCATCAAAACAACATGCTACAACATCTCAACATGAGAACAAGAGGCATGGACATGATGTACAGGTAAAGCACAACAACACATGAACACTGAACTATCTCTAGAAATCACTAGAACATGCTCAAACACACATGGCAAGATTGCAAATAATAACAGTTCAGACTTTGCAGAAAATAACATCAGGTTGCAATGTTCAGAGCTATCAAATAACATGTTACATGAACTTATCATGGCAAACAAAGGCATGTCATGAATCTACTAATTGCATAGAACAAAAGTCCCTTACTGACCATAAGCCAAAAAGGATCAGAAAATATGATGGCACCCATGTAAACATAGCAAGTTATATGACAGATTCATACATGGCAGAAACAACAATAAGTAGGCATGTTGGTGAGCTTGTACCACTCATCACAGAGTATTACATGGCATGGCAAGGCAACCAACAGTAATAAGACATGATTATGAAGCTAAGCATGACAAGAGCAAGTTCATAGGGTGCATGGAACACTAACAACAAGCATGGCAACAACTGAACTTAATGTTAACAGGCTGACAGCAACATTGTTTAGCAACTTTGGAGCATGATTACAACAATCTACAACAAGCTATAAATGCAACCAGGGGTATGGATGGATAGAGCATAGAATGTATAACAAAACACCCTTAGTGAATATCTCCAGATTATGCATAGAATGACTTGTAGCAGCAGGTTTACATAGCATCACGAAATAACAGATTCAGCCTAGCAAAACAGTAACAGCAAGTACACTACTTAACAAGCTCGATTCACTCACCACAAGTCATTGCATGACAAGATAAGCATGGCATCGGCAAGAAGACATGTTTATGAAACAAACCAAGGCAAGAACAAGTCATAGCATGCAAGGATCAACTACAACAACCTTGGCAAAATTGAATAACATGTAAACAATCTGCCAGGAAACATTTTGTAGCAAAAGTAGAGCACAAAAATGACATGCTAGACTACTCCATAATTGCAACCAGGGGCATGAATGGATAGAGAATAATCATATGTTCAAAACAGCCTTACTGAAGTATCTCAAAATATGCATGGATCTCTCTGTAACATCATGTTTACATGACATCAAAATAACAGCAGAACAGGGACTAAAATCAGCAACATCACGAAGCCTAGTTTACATGCTTGTGCTAGTCACCACATTGATCAAACAATTACATGGCATATACCACTGTAAAGATGGCATGGAATAGTTCAAAACACATGTAGACATCAACCTCATAGGATGCACACATCAATCATGGCAAAAATGACAAATGAGCATGTTCTGTTAACAGACAGCAGACAACATCACCTAGCACTCTTGCAACGAATATTCAGGCATCAAGATGGACTCAAATGAACATGATGCAATGGAATGAAATGAAGTACTCGTTGATGCGAACAATTTGACATATTACACGCATAAATCGGAGCTACGGATGCAGAGATATGATGTGATGAACATGGCATGATAATATCAAAAAATTTCGGGACGGTGAAAAAAAACGGGGTCAACCTCGAGCTAGATCGGGCACAGACTTCGAGGACGACCGGAGACTCGCCGGAGTTGGTGGGGATGGTGGAGACGGGCGGATCCGGGCCGGATCTCGCCGGATCCGGCCGGATCCCGGCGAGGAAGGCGGCTAGGCGACGGGGAGGCGACGGGGAGAGGCGGCGGAGCTCGGCCCCGAGCTCGGGCAGCCATGGCGGGGGTCGCCGGCGAGGAGGAGGGGCCGCGCCG
>NC_041393.1:546565935-546573161 GCF_002162155.2 Triticum dicoccoides | reverse complement strand
GGGCGGCGGCGCGGGCTGGCGGCGGGGCTTGGACGCGGGGGCGCGGGCGCCCCGGGCTGGGCGGCAGCGCGGCCGGGCTCGCGCGGGCCCCGGATGGGCTCCGCGTGCCGCGGCGCGGTGGGGAGAGAGAGGGCGTGGGCTGGGACACGTGGCGGGCGGCCACTGGTTGCGGGGCGGCGGCGGGTTTCGTCCGGCGGCGCGCGGACATGTCCGCCGGGCGAAAGGGAGGAGTAGACTAGGGTTTCGGGGAGGAATCATCCGAAAATGGAGAGGGAAAGACGTTTTTATAGGTAGATGGAGCTAGGAGAGTCCAAATGAGGAGCGGTTTTCGCCCACACGACCGTGATCGAATGATCGAGAGCATGGAGGGGGTTAGGATGGGTTTTGGGCCAGTTTGGAGGGGGTGTTGGGCTGCAAGACAAAACAGGCTTGTACGATTACCCGGTTAACCGTTGGGGTATCAAACGACCTCCAAATGGCACGAAACTTGACAGGCGGTCTACCGGTGCTATACCAAGGCCGCTTGGAAAGACTCAGTCCATTCCGAGAATGTTTAACACCCGCACACGAAAACAAGGTCTGAGAGGGGCGACGGGCGCGCGCGAGAGGTCCGAACTTCGAACGGACAACGGAGAGAACCAGGAGAACCCGAACGGATGCAAGTTTTGAAAAACATGCGGATGAAATGCAGAAGATGACATGGCAAAATGCAACACACAAACAAATGACATGGCAACGACGGAGAATAACTGGCAGACACCTGGCGCATCGAATCCGGGGCGTTACAACACTCCTCCCCTAACAATAGATCTCGTCCCGAGATCTTAGGACTGAGACGGAAGGAAAAATGGATGAGGTGAAACCAGAACTCAAGAGAAGAAGCAAAGAATCGAGAGCACTCGAGAAGAAGAGAGGAACGACGAGAATGGCGGGGATCGAAAAATCACGGAATCAGATAGACTATGAAGCCACTCCGGTTAGAACGAGATAAGAAACGGATAAGACTCAAAGGATTTAGACAACACTCCGGTTGAACAAGGAAAGAATAGAACACGAACTTCACAAGATGGAATGACACTTGATGGGATGAACAACGTAATGCCTCCGAAAGAATTGAGAGAATGGAATGAAATGAACTTAGAAGGAAGGATTGAATGGAGTTGTTGAGAAAATCAACAACGAAAAGAATAAGCTTGTTGTGGTCTTATAGGTAACATCCAAAGATCATAAGGTGAAAACCGGCCACAAACGGAAATGATTGAATAGATGAGAAGAACGAAGGAATGCAAAACTCCACTTCAAAAGAATACGAAGACTAAATTGCACTTCGAGATGAGAAGAAAAGATACTTGAACTCCACCAACAAGAATCTTGATGAACGCTTGAGAAATGAATTAAATCCTGAAGAACCACCATGAAGAACTCCGGTAACAAAAGGATGACGAGATAAAATGAAGGATGAAAGAATAAGATGAGCGTTGCGATGATTTAGATGGAGGTTCCGACGAGATGACCGAGGAAATTTGAACTCCGGAAAAGAAAAGATGAAAACACTTGGAACTAGAATTTATTCCTCACGAACAAACTCCGAAGGAAGGGATTACTCACTCTAATGAAATAAGAATAAGATTTATTGTATGCTTATCCTTCCTCAAATTAAATTGATGGCAAACAATGGATTTTTGCATACTACTTATTCTTCTTGAAAAGGATTGAGAAGTGACATATCGCAAACTTGAGAAGGTCTTCATGAACCACCGACAGGATTGGAAAGAGCGAAAGGGTTAATATGATGACAAAGGAAAAAGAATCTGAATGAACCACCGTAAGAATTTGGAAATGACTGATTAAAGAGAATGAATCACTGGGAAGAATTAGAAGAACCAATAAGCTAGAGGGGATTTAGATGCAAAAGAACAAAGAGATCATGAGCTGATTAAAGAACACTTGAAGGAAGCACCGGGATAAATACAGAACGATAACTGGAATGATGGCCTCCGGTGAAAAGAAACGGGAGAAAAACTTCTGAAATACTCCGGATGGATGAAAAGAATATCTGACAAATGGAATAATTCAATAGGATAACAAGAAGCTAGAACCACGAATCTCCGGGAGAACGGACAAAATTTAGAGGACAAACTCTTCTTCGGTCTTCATATGACGACGAGAAACACCACCAAAATTACTGAGATACTTCGGGAGAATGAAAAACGAAGGGATTGAGCCAACTATGAAAATGATTTGAAATCGATCCTGAAAGGCATGTGACTGATGGAATCCATTATTACGTCACACTTGAAAATAATTGAGAATAACTACGGGAGAATTAGAAGAGTCAGGTAAGATCCTGGGAAAAGACCTATGGGTTAGGGCCCACTAATAGGAAAAACACCGTTCAAAAGGATGATGAAAAGATAGATGAAGCACCGGAACAATTGAAATATTTGAATGAGGTGACAACCTCGAATTAATTCGAACACAGACGAATCTCCTGAGATGTCTTCCGAACTTCGGAATGATTGAATGGCGAGAGGCAAACGAGCAGGGAAAACACTTAAGCCGAGGGAAAGAATGTAATCAACCCAAAAACTTGAATTGAGTCCACCGGAGAAGAACAGAGATGAAGAATGTCCACCGAGACGAGAACTCACGGTTGAGATAGTTTACGAAAGACTGAAGAGGCTCTGCACGAATGAGATAGATGGTCGAGAGAGAGTCAGACTCCGGGAAGAAAAGGGTGGGAGGGCGAGAAAACAAAATCATCTTGGAAGTGGAAATCGACGAATATCTTGAAGAGAAGACACCGGTTGAAATCATTGAGGAAAGAAAGCAAAGACTTCGCACGAGTAGGATGGATACTCGATTACGGACTCCAGCTTCGAGATGAAAAGGGGTGGGCGGGTGGGAAAAGAAAACAACTGAGGATTGAGCTTGCAAAGATGAAGAGGGTCAAGTCGACTTGACGAGAAATGCACCGGATGCAAAGAGCTAAGAACCAACGATCGGAAAAACCAACTACGTGAACCTAAAGAAAAATTTGAAGGGGAAGAGGAGTAATTCAAAACACCTACGTCAAGATTCCTTACCAGAGCGACGAAGGGGCTGAGGAGTAAAAAGAATTCCTACTCTCCGATATAACTAGACTCCCAAATAGTTTTCTTGTAGACTCAACAACGGCCAAACTACACGATCAATCAAGGGGGCTCCTAGGGTCGGTCGAGGCTCTGATACCAACTTGTCACGCCCAATATGCGATACTATCCTAAAGAGACTCGAATGTCCCACCAAGGATAGAACCGCATATTGAAACGCTTTTGCAAGGTGGATATCATTACATCAACATTACATAATAGATGGGGATACATACAAAAGGCATACAAAGCCACATGAATACAACATCACAATACATAAGAGCAACATCCGACTACGGATGAAACATAAACAGAAACTCAAGCGACATCCACCCTACTAGCCCAGGCTACCAACCTGGAACCTATCCCCTGATCGAAGAAGCAGAAGAAGAACTCAACGCAAGCAAGCATCGCTCTCGCGTCATGATCATCGCATAAACCTGTACCTGCAACTGTTGTTGTAGTAATCTGTGAGCCACGAGGACTCAGCAATCCCATTACCATGGGTATCAAGACTAGCAAAGCTTAAAGGTAAATGAAGGGGTAAAGTGGTGAGGCTGCAGCAGCGACTAAGCATATATGGTGGCTAACATACGCAAATAAGAGCGAGAAGAGAGCAAACGGAACGGTCATCAACTAGTAATGATCAAGAAGTGATCCTGAACTCCTACTTACGTCAAACATAACCCAAAACTGTGTTCACTTCCCGGACTCCGCCGAGAAGAGACCATCACGGCTACACACGCGGTTGATGCGTTTTAATTCGTATCTGGTGTCAAGTTATCTACAACCGGACATTAACAAATTCCCATCTGCCTATAACCGCAAACACGGCTTTCGAAAGATTATACCCTGCAGGGGTGTCCCAACTTAGCCCATGATAAGCTCTCGCGATCAACGAAGGATATACCTTCTCCCAGGAAGACCCGATCAGACTCGGAATCCCGGTTTACAAGACATTTCGACAATGGTAAAACAAGACCAGCAAGACCGCCCGATGCGCCGACAATCCCGATAGGAGCTGCACATATCTCGTTCTCAGGGCAACACCGGATGAGCAATCCGTACAACTAAAACCAGACCTCAAGTTTCCCTGAGGGGGCGCTGCAAAGGGCTCTAGTTCGGACCAACACTTAGACAAGCACTGGCCCGGGGGGGCTGAAATAAAGATGACCCTCGAGAGAGCGACTCCCAAGGGAAAAGTAGGTGGTGGTGAGGCAAATGGTAAAACCAATGTTGGGCCTTGCTGGAGGAGTTTTATTCCAAGCGAACTGTCAAGGGGGTCCCATAAATCACCCAACCGCGTAAGGAACGCAAAATCCGGACACCGGTATGATGGAAATTAGGGCGGCAAGCGTGGAACAAAACACCAGGCAAAAGGCCGAGTCTTCCACCCTTTACCAAGTATATAGATGCATTAATAATAATATAAGAGGTATTGTGATATCCCAACCAAAATCCTGTCCACCATGGAGCAATCTTCAACTTCACCTGCAACTAGCAACGCTATAAGAGGGCTGAGCAAAGCGGTAACATAGCCAAACAACGGTTTGCATAGGAAAGGTGTCAAAGGTTAGAGGTTCATGGCAATATGGGAGGCTTGAAGAACATGTGATAGGTAGCGTAGCATAGCGATAGAACGAAACAACTAGCATAGCAATGATAGTAGTGAGATCCAGGGTAGCGGTCATCTTGCCTGAAATCCCGCTAGGAAGAAGAACGAGTCCATGAAGAAGATGAAGCCACGAAGACAAACCAAGCGTAGACGAACGAATCCTCACGATCGCGACGAAACGGAAACTATCGAGAGAAGCACACAACATGGTAAACACACCACACATGAACATGACATGATGCACAAACAAGCATGATGCATGACAAAGCTGCATGAAGCTACTCATGGCAAGAGATGACGCAAACAAGAGCAACACATCAAGACAAGTTTAAATGAGGCCGGAAACAACTTATAACAATTCCGGTAAGTCCTCATATGCATATTTCGAAATTGGTCCAGATCTGAATAAACCTTAAGTTCAAGTTGTTAAACAGCAAGTTAAGATGCACCAAGATGATCTACACGAGATTCTAGTCAAGTTACATATAGAGTTCATTTTGTTCGGAGCTACGGCCTAGAAGATATGAGCAAAGCAAGTTGAACATGGCATTGATGCAAAATGCATAGAAACATCAAGCAAACACTCCAAAACAAGGATGCAACATGATAATATGAAAACTACATGCAATTCTAAGCAAGTTTCATATAGAACACACTCCAAACGGAGCAACGGTGCAACACATACACTCTATACAAGTTTAAAGGACAAGCTGTCCAAAACAGCAACTAGGCATCTTGCAAGCATCAAAACAACATGCTACAACATCTCAACATGAGAAAAAAAGGCATGAACATGATGTACAGGTAAAGCACAATAAAACATGAACACTAAGCTATCTCTAGAAATCACTAGAACATGCTCAAACACACATGACAAGATTGCAAATAATAACAGTTCAGACTTTGCAGAAAATAACATCAGGTTGCAATGTTCAGAGCTATCAAACAACATGTTACATGAACTTATCATGGTAAACAAAGGCATGTCATGAATCTAATAATTGCATAGAACAAAAGTCCCTTACTGACCATAAGCCGAAAAGGATCAGAAAATATGATGGCACCCATGTAAACATAGCAAGTTATATGACAGATTCATACATGGCAGAAACAACAATAAGTAGGCATGTTGGTGAGCTTGTACCACTCATCACAGAGTATTACATGGCATGGCAAGGCAACCAACAGTAATAAGACATGATTATGAAGCTAAGCATGACAAGAGCAAGTTCATAGGGTGCATGGAACACTAACAACAAGCATGGCAACAACTGAACTTAATGTTAACAGGCTGACAGCAACATTGTTTAGCAACTTTGGAGCATGATTACAACAATCTACAACAAGCTATAAATGCAACCAGGGGTATGGATGGATAGAGCATAGAATGTATAACAAAACACCCTTAGTGAACATCTCCAGATTATGCATAGAATGACTTGTAGCAGCAGGTTTACATAGCATCACGAAATAACAGATTCAGCCTAGCAAAACAGTAACAGCAAGTACACTACTTAACAAGCTCGATTCACTCACCACAAGTCATTGCATGACAAGATAAGCATGGCATCAGCGAGAAGACATGTTTATGAAACAAACCAAGGCAAGAACAAGTTCATAGCATGCAAGGATCAACTACAACAACCTTGGCAAAATTGAATAACATGTAAACAATCTGCCAGGAAACATTTTGTAGCAAAAGTAGAGCACGAAAATGACATGCTAGACTACTCCATAATTGCAACCAGGGGCATGAATGGATACAGAATAATCATATGTTCAAAACACCCTTACTGAAGTATCTCAAAATATGCATGGATCTCTCTGTAGCATCATGTTTACATGGCACCAAAATAACAACAGAACAGGGACTAAAATCAGCAACACCACGAAGCCTAGTTTACATGCTTGTGCTAGTCACCACATTGATCAAACAATTACATGGCATAAACCACTGTAAAGATGGCATGGCATAGTTCAAAACACATGTAGACATCAACATCATAGGATGCACACATCAATCATGGCAAAAATGACAAATGAGCATGTTCTGTTAACAGACAATAGACAACATCACCTTGCACTCTTGCAACGAAGATTCAGGCATCAAGATGGACTCAAATGAACATGATGCAATGGAACGAAATGAAGTACTCGTCGAGGCGAACAATTTGACATATTACACGCACAAAACGGAGCTACAGATGCAGAGATATGGTGCGATGAACATGGCATGATAATGTCAAAATATTTCGGGACGGTGAAAAAAACGGGGTCAACCTCGAGCTGGATCGGGCACGGGCTTCGAGGACGACCAAAGACTCGCCGGAGTTGGTGGGGATGGTGGAGACGGGCGGATCCGAGCCGGATCTCGCCGAATCCAGCCGGATCCCAGCGAGAAAGGCGGCTAGGCAACGGGGAGGCGACGGGGAGAGGCGGCGGAGCTCGGCCTCAAGCTCAGGCGGCCATGGCGGGGGTCG
>NC_041393.1:546505042-546565497 GCF_002162155.2 Triticum dicoccoides | reverse complement strand
GCGACGGCGGCGGGGTCAGGGAAGCGGGCCACGACAGCGGGGCGCCTGCGGGCGCGCGACGGCAGCGGCCGGGCCGGGCGGCGGCGTGGAGGCCAGCGGCGGGGCTTGGACGCGGGGGCGCGGGCGCCCCGGGCCGGGCGGCGGCGCGGCCGGGCTCGCGCGGGCCCCGGATGGGCTCCGCGGGCCGCGGCGCGGTGGGGAGAGAGAGGGCGCGGGCTGGGACACGTGGTGGGTGGCCACTGGCTGCGGGGCGGCGGCGGGTTTCGTCCGGCGGCGCGCGGACATGTCCGCCGGGCGAAAGGGAGGAGGAGACTAGGGTTTCGGGGAGGAATCAACCGAAAATGGAGATGAGAAGACGTTTTTATAGGTAGATGGAGCTAGGAGAGTCCAAATGAGGAGCGGTTTTCGCCCACACGATCGTGATCGAACGACCGAGAGCATGGAGGGGGTTAGGATGGGTTTTGGGCCAGTTTGGAGGGGGTGTTGGGCTGCAAGACAAAACATGCTTTTACGGTTACCCGGTTAACCGTTGGGGTATCAAACGACCTCCAAATGGCACGAAACTTGACAGGCGGTCTACCGGTGCCATACTAAGGCCCCTTGGCAAGACTCGGTCCATTTCGAGAATGTTTAACACCCGCACACGAAAACAAGGTCTGAGAGGGGCGACGGGCGCGCGCGAGAGGTCCGGACTCTGAACGGACAACGGAGAGAACCGGGAGAACCCGAACGGATGCAAGTTTTGAAAAACATGCGGATGAAATGCAGAAGATGACATGGCAAAATGCAACACACAAACAAATGACATGGCAACGACGGCGAATAACTGGCAGACACCTGGCGCATCGAATCCGGGGCGTTACAGGAACCAAGAAAGAAAATCACCACGTTGGCGAGGGGAAGTTCTGATTTTCAGAATGTGATCCACATCCATTGGCCAGAAGAACTCATGCAGCCGGTCTGATCTCCAAGCTCCGTTATCATCCAAGAAATCCGACACCCGGTTTAATCTAAAGTTTGTTTTAGGAGTAATTGGCCGGAACGAATCTGGTCTTGGGATCCAAGGATCCCTCCAGGTGCGTATTGATGTGCCGTTCCCCACGCGCCATATTACCCCTTTCTTTACCAATTCAAGTCAGTATAAGATGCCCTTCCAAACCCCCGAACCACTTCTTGGGAAGACACTGTCCAATAATTGGCATGCGGATAGTACTTGGCCTTTGAAGTCTTGAACACAAGCTGTCAGGGGAGTCCAGTAGCCTCCATGCTTGTTTGGCTAACAAGTCCTGATTAAACAATCTCATGTCTCGAAAGCCCATGCCCCCCGTGGATTTAGGAAGCCTCAACTTATCCCAGCTCATCCATGCCATTTTCCTTTTCCCATTCTCAACACCCCACCAGTATTGGTGAATCATACGTGTGAGCTCGTCACAAACCGATGCAGGTAGTTTGAACACACTGATCACATAAGTTGGAATGGCCTGAGCAACGGCCTTGATGAGAATCTCCTTATTGCCTGATGACATATATTGCTCACTCCAGTCAACAAGCCTCTTCCTTAACCAATCCTGGGTAGTTTCAAAGCTACCTTTGTGCATTCTTCCTTCAGGGACCAGCAAGCCCAAGTATTTCGGTTCAAAATCCTCCTGAGTAATCTCCAACACATTCTTCACCTCCTGGATCACATTAGGAAGGCAATGATTCGAGAAAAGGATGGAACACTTCGACGGATTGATAAGTTGGCCCGTCGCCAACGCATATGTGTTCAACAAACCTTTTACCAAAGTTTCATGTTGCTCCGTCGCATGGAAGAACAGGAGGGAGTCGTCCGCAAACAGAAGATGAGAAATCTCTGGAGCACTTCTGCTGATTTTCACCCCCTTAAGATCATCCTCCCTCGTAGCCTTATTTATGAGATATGAGAGTGCGTCAGCTACAAAGAGGAAGAGAAAAGGGGACAGGGGATCACCTTGACGGAGCCCCCTGGAGGGGGTGAAAGCCTCCAATAACTTACCATTAAACTTTACTGAATATTTCGTCGAAGATACACATGCCATCACACGCGAAATCCAAAGCTGAGAAAAGCCCCATTTAGCCAGAGCCTTCTCCAAAAACTCCCAATCCACCCAATCATAGGCCTTAGATAAATCAAGCTTGTAGGCACATAAGGCAGGACAATTGTTTTTTGTTTCCTGAATATGATGAATACACTCGAAAGCAACGATGGAATTGTCGGATAGGAGCCTCCCTGGAATAAAGGCGCTCTGATTCTTTGAGATGAGCCCAGCTAGTAGAGGCCGTAATCTGTTCACCACACATTTAGATACAACTTTATAGACCACATTACACAGGCTAATAGGTCTGAAATATTTTAGTTCCTTTGTATGTGGAACCTGAGGGATCAGCACGATCACCATGTCATTAACTCCATCTGGCATAGTTCCCGTGAAAAAAAATCCTGCACCGCGGCCACAATATCAACCTTCAATGTCGCCCAGTTCCTCTGGTAGAATCTTGCCGGAAACCCATCACACCCTGGGGTCTTCAAGGGGCCGATTTGAAACAAGGCATAACAAGATTTCCGTTTCAGAATAAGGTTTACAAAGTGACTCGTTCATCTCTTCCGTAACCTTAGGAACTATACACTCAAGAACCTCCCCTGGTGACAGGGGGGGGATCTTTTGTAAAAATCTCCTTAAAGTAGGAGTGCGCCATTCGTTCCATGTCCGTCGGGACACTGCACCATGACCCATCCAATTTCTGCAGCCGCTGAATACAATTTCGACGAGCTCGCCATACTGCCCGGCGGTGCAAATACTTTGTGTTTCGCTCGCCTTCCTTCAACCAGGCAATACGGGAGAGCTGGAGCCAAAGCATCTCCTCCCTATAGAGCAGCTCGTCCAGTTGGTTCATCTTTGACCGAAGAAGAGCCCGGTCTGCCCCGGACACCTGTAGTTCAACTAGCTGAGACCGGAGCGACTCAATATCTTTTAGAACATTCCCAAAGTGTGTGTTACTCCACTATTTCAGATCCTTCATCAGCTCTTTCAAAGAATTTGCCACCGACCCAAGGTTGCCGAGTGGTCTATGCTTATTCCAGCTCCTAGCAATCGTATCCGGCAAAGTGGGATCACGTTCCCACATAATCTCATAGCGCATCGTAGCCGCCCTACGGCGCTTATCCTGCACACCCTCCAGTTGGACCAAAACAAGGTTGTGGTTAGAGCACGACGTTGCAAGGTGGAGCAGCCTCGCCGCCGGAAAAATGTCACGCCAAGCTTCATCCGCACACGCCCGATCAAAATGAACCTGGACGTTACGGTCGTGTGCCTGGCCATTATTGTATGTAAAGGGGAGACCGCAGAAACCGAGATCCTCTAGTTTACACACCTGAAGACAATCTCTGAACGACACCATTTGAGATTCAGAGCGCATGGTACGGGAAAGATGCTCATGCTGCAACAAAGCTTCATTATAGTCACCACAAACCAACCAGGGTTCCCTTGAAATAGCCCGAAGCCTGCATAGATGATCCCACATACGGTATCTGTTCTCCACTCTCGGTTCGCCATAAACAAAGGTGCATCTCCAAGCCAAGCCGGAGCACCCATCCTTAATGCTCACATCAATGAATCAATTGCATGAATCCAGAACTGTTACTGCCAGCGACTCATTCCAAAAGAGAGCTAAGCCGCCACTTCTACCATCACTATTAACACGATGGAAACCCTTAAGGCCTAGCCTCCCACGTAGCTTACCAAACCTCGAGGATTCTTGTCTAGTCTCACATAGGAAGACTAGCTTGGGGTTATTGGCTTTTGAGAGGGCCAACACCTCATGAACTGTCCAGCAGTCCCCCCCCCCCCGGCAGTTCCAGGATAGGACATTCATTGTGTCCGGCGGTCCTCCTCGAGGGAGGCCGCCGATGTAACATCGGTATCATCAACCTTTCATTGTAGGGATTGGAGTACCTGCCGGGCTACTCGGCCTCCCCTGTTGCCGAGGGACAGACGCATTGCCATTGTTTAGATCAGACCTTGATCTATTCGGTCCATCAGATCTGCAGCCAAATTGGCATGTGGTCGAACACGACGTCCTCAGCTCTACTGAAACCATCATACGGGCAAAGCAGCACCTCCATGTTGCGGAAAATCCATGGCCCTTGCGACATGATGCGTTCCCAGTCTCCCAAGCAAGATGGCAGAAATCTCACCAGTTGAGCAGGGTTCCAAGCAGCCCTCATGTCCTTGTAGAAGGCGGGGGGAGAGAAGCTCTTCTCGGTATGCACCCTTGCCAGGGTTAGCCACCGAACACTTTCCTTGATCACTGGATCATCCTCATTGAGATCCAACTGGTTGAAGAAGTGAATGCCTTTCACCTGGGTAGACATGTGCGGCCAGGTTAGCTAGAATAGCTGGCTCATGAATAATCCGTCATCGGTGGTGCCTCAGCAGACCTGTGCGACCAGCTAGCTAGCATAGCTGGTTCATGAATGCTTTCCTCGGCGATACAAGGATCAACACCAGACATTTTAAGCCGCTAAATACGTTTGGAAGCGAGCCGTGTGGTACTAAAAAGTAAAAACGTCCACCGAGTGGTGTCGTTGTGCTCGTCTTCCGCCCACCAGCTAAGTTAGTCGCAAAAGAAAAAGACTGAGCCGCGGCCAACAAATTCACGTTCGCTCCTGCGCCAGCCGCCCCCTCGCCCCCTCGCCCTTTTCTTCTGTTTTTTTTTCCTGATGCTGCTGAACGTTGACTTGTTAACAAGTTGACCGCTGATCGGCTACCTTTTGAAAAAAATCATAAATGTGGAAAGGCATAAATATAAGAGAATTCATGAATTAAAAAACATCAAATTTGAAAATGCTAGTGAATTTGGAAAAAATTAATAAATTAGTGAAAATCATGAAATTAATTTTTTTTCAAATCATGAATAAGGAAAAAGTTCGTGAATTTGAGAAAAGCTCACGAATTTAAAACAACTTCGTGAATTTGCAAAAAAAATCATGGAATCAAAAAATCATGAATTTGAGAATATTTCGCTAATGTAAGAAAAACAAACATGAAATATTCACAAATTTAAGAAATAAAAATAAAAAAGGGAAAAAGGAAGAAAAAAAATGAAAACCCGAAGAAAGATTGCTCTGAAAAAACTGAGAAAACCGCTCCAAGATAACCAGGGGAACCTTTTAGAAGGTTCGGAAAACCGGTACAAAAACAAATGTCATATGGGCCGGCCAGTACGATAGTGAAACAGGAGTGTGGGCATTATGTAGAGGAAACGCAGTAATGGCACACCCTTATTTCTTCAGAACCTCATAGAAGGCTCTTCCAGTTTTCTAGCGTGTTTTTTTTAATTCGAAAAAGGCCCACGAATCCCCAATTCGAAACAAAAATTTCAGTACTTAAAAAACAGAAATTCAAAAAATATACACCAATTTGGAAAAATGTTATGAATTTAAAAAAATCTTTGCGAATTCAAATAATCTCGAACTTTAAAATTTTGCCATAAATTTAAAAAATGTTCCAGGACTCCAAAAAATGTACTCCGACCTAAAAAATGATCAAGAACTTGAAAATTGTTAACCAATTTAAAAAAATTAAGAAACTAAAAAATGTTCCTGAATTTCAAAAAGTTCATGATTTTGAAAAATGATAAAAAAAATTGAACTAATATTTTGGGATTTGTTTTTTTTCTTCTAAAAATGCTCTTGTATTTCAACATCAGAAATATTATCACAGTTAAGATTCTCTTGAGCTTTATTCTCAACAATACGAGGTTTCCTAGAACTATCATAAGCGGGTTTAACATGTTTAGACTTCCTTTTCTTTTTCTTGGTGAACGAGAAACATTGTTATCAATATTTTGAGAATTTTGTTCTATTCTTTTAGGATGTCCTTCAGGATATAAAGGTTCTTGAGTATGAGCGCCTCCTCTAGCACAAACATAAGCATCATATTTTCTAGGAGACTTATCCATTTTCCAAAAAAGGTAGAAATTCCTTGTTGATGCGAGTAGTCCATCAACCCTATTAACCCAGATTTTATAGTTGAGCAAGGTAGTTGATAGGTCATGTGAGGTCATTTGCAACTCCAACAACTTAACCTCTATATCTATTGTGTCTTCTCACTTGGTGCTAGGTCTCATGGATGATGACACCCCGGTCCTTGACAACTTCGTCTCTCCCTTGGACAAGAGGATAGTCATGGTGGAAGAATATGCACCCTCACACGGTTCGATCAAGATGACGACCGTGACAACAAGATGGTCTTTACCACTACGCCTACATCACACAGTGGAACTGCAAAGGGAACTAGATAGGTGGCGGTGATGTGCTTGTCGCACCAGTGAACATTAGTTGATTGCTTGCAAGATGATGATCATCCTATTTCTATGCTTCATGCTAGTTTGACTTCCCCATGTGATGACTTATTACACATTTATTACGAGTATGATGACGACCATGTGGAGCATATTAGTTGCAATGCAATGTTCCATATGATATCCTCCACGAGTTCTAGCTTGAATCCTGTCACTCCCATGATTAAGGTAAAATGTAGGTCAAACATGCAAATCAGGGAAGATATCATGCAACAAAAGCTAAATCCCATGATGTCCATGCACACACTATGGACCTAGGGATAGGGAACATCTAACCCCACATACGACATACACATTCGCAGGCACACGTGAATATCCGGGATTGGACATGAACCAACCTGTGGTTGGATGGTTAGAGGGACAGTGGTATCCCCAGCCCATCACGGTTCAAGTCCCGGTGCTCGTATTTCCTGGATTTATTTTAGGATTTCTGGCGATGTGCTTCCAGTGGGAGGATACGTTCCCATCGACGACGAGGCGTCTATGGTGATTTCGTAAATCTCAAGATGGTGCCGGCTCAGTCCCTCGAAGGTGCTCACAGGGGTAGGGTGTGCGTTCATAGGGATGAGTGTATTCTCGTATGCATGAGGGCTCGCGTTTAAACTGTGTTAAAAAAATCCGAGATTGGACATTGATATGTCTCCAACGTATCTATAATTTTTGGTTGTTCCATGCTATTATATTATCATTTTTGGATGTTTTACAATCATTTTATAGCAACTTTATATCATTTTTTGGGACTAACCTATTTGACATAGTGCCAAGTGCAAGTTGCTGTTTTCTGCTCGTTTTTTACATCGCATGAAATCAATACCAAACGGAGTCCAAACGCAACGAAACTTTTTGTGGATTTTTTTGGACCAGAAGACATCCAGTGGACCAAAGAAGTACCGAAGAGGGGGGCCGAGGTGAGCACAAGACACCAGGGCGCATCTGGAGGCCCAGGTGCGCCTTGATGGGTTGTGCCCACCTCGGTTACCTCCCGCACCGCCTCTTTGCTGTATAAATACTGAACGTGCAACTAATCCCTGGGTGGTTTTGGTAATTCATAACAACATATAGCTCATTGAACTAATATCCATTCAAGTTAAATATTTCAGAAAGTTCAATGATTGGCATGGCTTGGACTAGAGACGTGGGCCCCTCAAAATGCTAAGGACAAAGATTGGCAAAGGCTCAAGACTCTTCATTTTAATTTTAGTGATCCAAGATCACATTGAGTCCATAGGAAAACCAATACTATTAAAAGGGTATGAGGTGTTGCTTAATGGCTTGCTTGCTCAAAATGCTTAGTGATATTGCTCCAAAACCCTCAGCAACTTTCTCATTTCCACATTTGTCCAAAACCTAAAGTCAAACTTGGCCCCACCGATTTGATCTATCCGGTGCCATCGAGTTCACTTGACACAGGCATAGCCAGAAACCCTAATCAATTTGTTCACACTGATACGGCCCTCGGTCTCACCAAGATGGCTTTGCAAACTCTCTGTTTCCCTTCATAACATTTCGTCCCGCGGAAATGAGCAATCGGTCCCATTGAGTTCGCGTTTCAAAGTCCCTGTTTCCTTATCATAACATTTTGGTCCCACCGAAATGAGCGATTGCTCCCACCGAGTTTGCTTGACCAACTCTCTGTTTGATTAATTGCTAAAATCGGTCTCACCGAGTTCATGCGATCGGTCTCACCAAGATGAGGTTTTGCCCTAGCCCTAGCACATCGATCCCACCGAGTTGATCTCATCAGTCCCATCGAGATTCCTAACATTCATATTTTGAACTAGATCAGTCTCACCGAGTTTCTCTATTCGGTCTGACCGAGTTGGGTCAAATGTGTGTAAGGGTTAGATTTTGTGTGGAGGCTATATATACCCATCCACCCCCTTCTCCATTTGAGAGAGAGCCATCAGGACGTGCCTACACTTCCACTACTCATTTTCTGAGAGGGAACCACCTACTCATGTGTTAAAACCAAGACATTTCAATCCAACCACAAGAATCTTAATCTCTATCCTTCCCCAAGTTGCTTTCCACTCAAATCGTCTTTCCACCATAGCCAAATATGTGTGAGAGAGTTGAGTGTTGGGGAGACTATCATTTGAAGCACAAGAGCAAGGAGTTCATCATGAACACACCATCTATTACCTTTTGGAGAGTGGTGTCTCCTAGATTGGTTAGGTGTCACTAGGGAGCCTCCGTCAAGATTGTGGAGTTGAACCAAGGAGTTTGTAAGGGCAAAGAGATCGCATACTTCGTGAAGATCTACCCAAGTGAGGCAAGTCCTTCATGGGCGATGGCCATGGTGGGATAGATAAGGTGGCTTCTTCGTGGACCATTTGTGGGTGGAGCCCTCCGTGAACTTGCGCAACCGTTACCCTTCGTGGGTTGAAGTCTCCTTCAACGTGGATGTACGATAGCACCACCTATCGGAACCATGCCAAAAATCTCCATGTCTACATTGCGTTTGCCCTCTTCAAACCCTTCCCTTTTACCTTCATACGAAATGTTTTACTTTCCGCTGCTACACTCTTAGAATTGCATGTGTAGGTTGATTGCTTGACTTGTGCTAAGTTGCTAAAATCTGCCAAGACTTAAAATTGGGAAAAGGCTAGATTTTTATTTGGTCAAGTAGTCTAATCACCCCCCCTCTAGACCTACTTTCGGCCCTACAAGTGGTATCAGAGCTTTGGTCTCCATTTGCCTTGATTTCCATAGCTTTTGGTGATCATAGCCTTGGTCTCACAACCTAGGAGAGTATGGCGTCTAGCAAGGGAAATTACCACCGTAGAGGTCCTTACTTTGATGGTACTAATTTGCTAGTTGGAAGCATAAGATGAAAATGCATATTATTGGACATAATCCTGCCGTTTGGGCTATTGTGTGTATTATTTTGCAAGGTGAATTCTTTGATGGAAGAGAACCAAATCGTGAAGCAACTGTGGAAGAATTGAAGATGCTGCAATACAATGCACAAGCTCGTGATATCCTCTTCAATGGATTGTGCCCTGAAGAATTCAAAAAAATCAGTCGTCTTGAGAATGCAAAGGAAATTTGGGATACTTTGATTGATATGCACAAAGGTACTGAGTCTATCAAGGAATCCAAATTGGATGTGCTTCAAAGTCAACTTGACAAGTTCAAAATGAAGGATGGCGAAGGTGTCGCTGAAATGTACTCTAGGCTTTCTCTCATAACAAATGAGATTGCCAGCTTAGGAAGTGAAGAGGTGACCGACAAATTCATCATTAAGAAGATCCTAAGAGCCTTGGATGGAAAATATGATACCGTGCGCACTTTGATCCAAATGATGCCCAATTACAAAGATCTCAATCCAATGGAAGTCATTGGAAGAAGTGTTGCTCATGAGATGTCACTCAAGGATAAGGAAGAGCTTCACAACAAGTCTAGTGGGGCTTATAAAGCTTCATGTGATGCTCATGCCACATCAAGTGAAAAACAAGTCTCCAATGAAGAATTGAGCTTAATGGTGAAGAACTTTAACAAATTCTACAAGAGTAGAAGCAAAGAGATAAGCTCCAAGTCAAGGTCCTACCATGACAAAAGATCTTCTAGTCGTGATGAAAATTGCTACAATTGTGGAAGACTCGAACACTACTCCAATGAGTGTACGGCTCCCTACAAAAGAAAACAAGACTCACCTAAAAGGAGAAGTAGAAGAGATGAATCACCTCCAAGAGAGAGGAGTAGAGATGATCGTTATGAACGAAGACCCTCTCTTAGAAGCAAGGATTCAAAAAGGAATGACAAGTCATCAAGGAGCTACACAAGACGAATACATCAAGCTCATGTTGGTGAATGGGTATCCGGTTCCGACTCCGACAACCACTCCGAGAGAAGTTATCACTCTGACTCCGAATATACTCAAGATGAAGGTGTTGCCGGTCTTGCACTTGTCACTACAAAAAAAATACACTTTCATGATGATACGTGTTTGTCACAGTAGCTCACGTTTTCTGTCATGCATGTACATCCATGACGATTTTATGTCAGAATCAAGATAGTCATACATGTGCTGTCGTAGAAGTGTTCCATGACATTACCAAAATTATCATCATGGGAGTGTCCACTTCCATGACGATAAATCGCACATCATAGAAGTGCTTTCATCAAGGATGACTGACATGTGGCATCCACTATAACGGGTCGCCGTTAAGCTATCGAGTTCCGGTTTGGATCAGATAACCCGTTAACAGCCCGGACCAATGGTGATTTTCCACATGTAAAATTCTCATTCGCCAATGATCCACGTGTCGACTTAGGGTTGGGACAGATGTCAATTGTCCATTTGACAAGAATCACCAATGGAATGTTGACACGTGGGACGGCCCAATAGAGGCCCATAGAGGTTTAAAAGCCAGCCCAGGAACATGCCCATAAGATTTCGTTAGATCTAATGGGCTGGCCCATTGACAACCTAACATTTTGTGGACCAAATTATAGCCCACATCAGATATGGGCCGTTAAATGACTGCAATATTCTAGGCCAGTTTACGGCCCATATAAGATCTGGCCCGTTAAAAGCCTGCAATAGTTTGGGCCAAATTACTGTCCATACCTGATCCGACGTGTTAACTGACTTTCATTTCCTGGGCCAAATTACGACCCATAATAGATATGACCCTTTAACAGCTACTGTACCATTGGGCCCATTGGGGCCCTGATTTGCTCTTTGGCCTCTTAAATGCCCGTTTAACAGTTCGGCCTGATATTAGTTTCGGCCTGTCAGCGACCCTGTCTACAAATGGGCCTCTTTCGGCCCGGTTTCAATTTCAGCCATTTAAAGGCCTGAGTTGCACTTGGGCCTAATTATGGTCTGTAGTTACTTTCAACCTCTTAACGGCCCGTAGTCTTCGTGGATACATTCTAGCCCAAACTACCTATCGGCCTGTTAAAGGCCCTTGAGAGTGTTGGGCCTAATTTTGGCCCGTTATACATCCGGCCTGCTTCTCGCCCGTCATGTAATTGGGCCAGCCAAGGCCCAAAAAAATTTCAGCCTGTTAATGTCCCGTCAGCCGAATGGGCCAATAATGGGCCGATTTATATTACAGCATGCTGTCGGCCTGTGATTTGTTTGCCACAATTAGGGCTAAATCTAGGTTTCAACCTGTTAAAAGCCCATTTAATTTTCCGGCCCAATTAAGGCAAGCGGTTTACTCGGCCTTTTAAAGGCCCGAAACTAATAGTGGGCCAGATTAAGACTAGACTGAACTAATGGCTCAAGATGATTGTAGGCCCATGGTTCGGCCCATACTAGTGATTGGCGACCGACAAGTTTTAGTATAGAAACTATTATTTTATAAACCGTTACTATTGGTTCATTGCGCACCGATCGAAGATTATGACCTTTTCTCAAAGCGACGACAACATAAACAACAAATAAATTACAGCATCGTGATGAAGAATAAACCTAGACTATACAACAAAAATTATAGCATATTACATCCCCTCAGCATCAAAGTTCGCCGCCAATGATAATAAAGGGAAACCAGACAACAGATTTCATAAACTGGGCAGGTCGCCACCAGTGGAAGTAAACAGGCCGACAAAATAATAGACAGAACAGACATCACTTCAACACAGTTCAAGAAAGGTTAGCCCGTCCCAGGAGCTACAGCGCAAGCAGCTTAGCAACCTGATGGGACCGCGCTTCTTTGACGCTTATATCCACCAACTTTAGCTGTATAGCATCAATAGACGTCCTGTACTTATGGTTAATCTTGCATAGAGATTGGAGTTCCAGTCGGATTTGAATGGAAGCATGTCTTTCTGCTTGAATTTCAGACTAAAGAAGTCATATAGATTTAGGCGGTGACTTCATCGAGCTTGTTCACTGAGTAAGTTCGACACTACATCAAGATATGACTTTGTGGTTTTATCCCTAACCTCAGGATGGGTTGCCTTCTTCTCTAGAATATATGTTAGAGCGACAAACAATGGGTTCGTCTCACTATCATTGTGGCAGTTCTTCCTAGCAGCAGTGTTGTCACCCTGAAAGAGAAACAAGTAGGTAGATAACAGGTTTTGCACGTATAAGCATCAACGCTGTCAATTCATCTCATTTCTTTGTCAGAAATAAAAAGACACGGTTTAAAATAGCATTAACATAATATGCATAGTTCATAGTTAAGACGGCAGGAAATGGCATTGTGCAGGAGCGGCCAGCTTCAACAGACCATTGGATTACAGATCAAGAACACAAGCATACATGTATTTCTAAACATTGTATACGCATGAATGGCGAGTGTACTGTCAATTTATACCATTTCAGATTGGTAAATAAAGATACATGATTTAAATAACATTAATATAATATGGCATTGTTCATAGTTGAAACATAGCAGGATATGGCATTGTGCTCTTGTTGGTAGTTTCACCACACCACTGGATTACATATCAAGAACACAAGCATACACATAGTGCTAAAGAAGATAACTTGCTATGTTTAGTTTAATTTACATGGTACGAATAAGGAACTAGGTTGTACAACTAAAGACTGAAATTGAGAAGGACAAACTTATGTTTATGTACTTCTTCTTTATAAACTTTGAACAAGCAATTTGATGCAGACGACAAAAATAAATAGCTTTGCACTCATAGCTATCCAAATATACACAAGAAAGTTTGAAGGCTCGAGGAGGACAAACTTACATTAGGTAGTGAAGACATGCTCTATAAAGCCCTTGTCCATATTGATGGGGGGGCAATTCAAGAATTTTACCGCACACTCTTCTTCAAGAGCATTGCCTTTATTATATATTTTGTTGAGTAAATATAGATGTGAAAATATAGGAAGAAATGGCGATTATTTAACTTAAGATGCAGAGTACAAATGTAAATACAACACAGTCAAAAGGCACTGACAAGAGCAATGCAGAGCTAAACTTCTTCAGTAACATTGGTTTTATTCAACATTTTGGCAAGAGTAAATGTAGATCTGATGTGTTGAAAATGGAGGGCAAGAGAAAATAAGCTACAAAGTGTACATGAAGAACTAGCTGACAAATATAAGTACAATGATGAAGGACAGCAGATACTTACAAGAACAATGCAGAACTAAATTTCTTCATAAGCATTTGGTTTATTTTACATTAATTTAAGCATTAATATAGATATGATAATTTGGAGCAAATGGTGGATAAGCAAGCTATAATGCACAATGATGTCACATAATTCACCAGGTATGAATGTAAGGACAACGATAGGACAATAGGTACTCACAGGAGCAAAGCAGCGACCAGCATAGTTGTGATATCCTAGGTTTTGCGGCGCTGGTTCTATTGCCAATATACGTTGGGTGCTATGTGATTTCTGTGGTAGCACCACCTTTTTCAATGACTTTGCTTGTAGTCCTTTAGGTTCTGCAATCACCCTCTTCCTTTTGGATGTCTGAAACACAAGAACATCATTTGAATGAAAAAACATGGTATGACGACAAATGGAATAGGTGTTGATAATGGATGGGCATGGCATCTCCACATATATCATGGGTAAACTAAGCAGATGGCGGTGCAACAAAGCAAAAGAAATGCAAGACACCTTATGCAAGATATGTGCAACCAATGAAACCTTGCCAAATTAGAACATGCACCTTACTGGGTGAACAGGATAGGCCATCTGCCTTTGACTCCTTGAGCTTAGAATAGTCATTAGGATCATATTCTAAATACGAATCTATAGGTCGGGAGCATGCGGGTTTCATTGCATCCACAATGGACATCAATCCCTTGATGCCAAGTTTGTTACCCATTGCACTGTTTTGCAATATTCTTATAATGTGTGCATTCTTATATTCATTGTGATTACGTATAATATCTTAAAAGCATGAAAACATAAATAGTAGTGAGATTATCTTTGTAATGCAGAGGATATTGTAATATAATAGGGGCTCCCTGTAAACCCTTGTGTGCTATCACTGGATTCTGATAAGAGAGCCCATGTGTGTTCTAGTATGGTGAGTAGATTAATATAATCTGGCACAACTACACAAAAATATAGGATCCCTGTTGGGAGCTCCAGATGTAAGGCTATTTTGCAGATGATAGGTTCAGAATATACCGTATAGAAAGTTTATTGCCAAACCATGATAACGAGAGCGCAGAGCCAGTAGGCAGATCATAGTGTAGATAATATGGGTACACCATAAGCATCATAAATAATTCGGGAAAGCGGAACTGGCTGGTAAATACAGGGTTTTGCCTCTACTAATATGCAGCCTATCGATCACCTATAGGACAGCTCTATTCATCTGAAGGTGCACAACTGTTACTATCAGTCTAGTCTATCAAATACCGCACGTCTACCATCATTTCCGGGATATTATGGCAGACCAACTCGAAGTGCAAAATCATGTAGCAAAACGGTCCCAATAGAGCTGTCGACTGCAGATGTCCCTACTCCACTTCCTGACAAGGAACATGATGTACTTACTAAAGAAGAACAGAAGAGGAACATGTTAAAGAATAGAAGGGGAAGCATATTATTGAGATTCCCCTTCTTTATATACAATGTTGGTTGCCCCCCATGATGAATCAGAGCGCCCAAAGTAATGAAATCCCATGATGTCTGTCTATATGTGGCCACATGCATTTGGAAACTCAAGTGGGAGCATTAGCTAACCAATTAACTGTGTGTTTGTTAGCTAATGTCAGTATCATATCACATTCGTATTTGAAGAACCTTAGGACGTATGATTTGTGTGTTATTTAGCTCTAAAGGGTGGACAACTACTAGTAGGACACAAAGCACCTACGAAGATTGTAGTGTAGATATAATGGGAAAACCCAAAGCATCAGGAGTAAAATCAGGAAAGTGGAACTTGCTGGAATATATGTGCTAGTATTGACGGTACGGCTGGAAAGGCTTCGAAAACCAGCTCTCTACAACTGAAGGCGTAGTACTGTTACTATCAGTCTAACTCTCAAAGGCGACACATACGATTGAATACGAAGAATTGAAAGCGTCCATGACAATCGACATGAAGACCAACACAAAGAGTTAAAAGCGTCCATGACAAGCGACCGAATAGACCTATACATTGCAAATGTGCCTGCTCCTCTTCACTACGAAGAACATAATGTACAACTATTATACTCTCTCTGTTCCTAAATACAAATATTTATAGAGGTTCCACTATGGATCACATACAGATGTATATCGATACATTTTAGAGTGTAGATTCACTCATTTTGCTCCATATGTAGTCCATGGAGGAATCTCTACAAAGACTTATATTTAGGTACGGAGAGAGTACTTACAAAGGAAGAACAAAAGGGAAGCATGCTAAAGAAGAGCATGCAGATTTTGGAAAATAAAATGTTGGTTGGCCACACATGATGAACCAGAGCGCATAAAGAATGCAACTCTTTGCTGTCCCTCATATGTGACGCATGTGCTTTTCGAAAGTAAAGTAGGAACATTAACTGACCAATTAAACATTCTCTGTTTTAGTACATGTCAACATCATATCAGATTCATATTTTAGCAACTAAGTTCGGAATTATGAGTGGCATGTTGTTTAGCTTGATGGGTTGAGGAGCACTGCTTGCACGTACATCTCGAAGCACCTACGATAATAGTACTGAATATATGGGAATGTCTACATGCAAGTCACCTGACTTTCGTCATTTGGGTCAGTCAACCATTTCAGGCGGTAGGATGAAGATCCTACGTCTCCTAACCCTTCTCCTTCCTTGCCTCTTATTCTTCCCCTAAATACCGCTGCACAGGTCGCCGGCCGACCCATCGGCCCCCGCCCCCTGAACTGGCCACCACCTCCGATCTTCCGTCGCCCTCGGCAATCCCTGTAGCTAACCCCACCCCCACCCACATCAAGTTTGCCTCCGGCGAGGTCCCACCATTGCCCGACGACAGCCTGCCACAACCACTGTCCCCACCCGAAACCCTAAGATAGATAATGGGGCAGCCCTCCAGCGAGCCCCTTCCTTCCCTCCGGCGAACTCCCAAAAATGGGCTGACCCCAATTTGAAATTCAGTCGACTGTCATTTGACATAATGTGGAATATAAAAGGGGAAAACCATAAGCATTGCGAGTATAGTGGAGTGTGTGCCATGGCGGATCTGAAGGTGCAAACCGGACAAGGGCAATATCAAAACCAATGTTTGGTTTCAACTAACAAGTAAGATTCTAAGTGATGGACAAGAAATCACAGTAAAGCAGTGGCAATCTATTTTCTTGCTAAGATAAATAACTTGAGAAGATACGAAAGAGTACCGCCTCTGGTGTGGCGCCATGTATCTGCTGAGGCGTTGAGGGTGTTGCGGTAGCGATGGATGTCGGCAGCGTGGAAGTAGATCTAGGAGGGCATATGGTGGCGGCGAGGGAAATATCCAGGTGCGATGGACGAGACATTCGTACGAGTGGCCTAGGCAAGGAGGATGACGACGCAGATGAAGCGAGAGGACGCGAATCAAGGATCCTGGTCCGAAACAGTGGATGGGAGAGGTCAATCTCTTGTAATGGACGACGGCGTCAGGGTATCAGCTCCGGCATGGTGGAGGTGGATGGCGGTGGATGGGGTGGCGAACGGAGGAGACTGCGGTGGGAAGGGTGTTTTGGCGCCCACAGAGTACGAATGGGGAATGGAGGGAGAGAGGAAGGGGGGAAGCATATCTTCAGGGGGCGCTTGTCTCAAATGCGAGGAAATTTACAAACTTAGCCCCCGTTTAAAACTTCCTACATCACAGCAATAATAGTCGGTTGGGGATAGGACGATAATCTCGCATACACCAAATTCTTGCCGACGGAGATTTCGGCCGACGAGAGTTTGTTTTGGCGCCCACCGTGTATGAACTGGGGAGGGAGGTCAGAGGCGATTTCGGCCAAGGAGAAACTGTGTTTTGGCACCCATCGTGTATGAATCCGGGAAGGTGAGAGGCGGAGGAGGTTATGTCATGTTTGAGTGAAATTCCAAGCCTACCCCTATAAAAACCTATAGAAATCAAGCCGATAGGCTTTGCGTGTCAGGGATAGGCAGTAATTTCCATCTCGTAGATTTTGGTTTCGGGCGGTTATTGCGACTTTCCCCACTTCGTTCAAATTTTTGCAGAGAAAGAGTGCACGTTTACCGTGCCAACTCAATTCGAATCAAATTTGTATTTTTTTCGGGCAGGATCCATTTTGTATTCGAATACAAATCTATATACATCATTTTTATATATACTTTCAAAAGCACAACACCCTTATACATAAATATGGTTTAAAAATGGCATGATCTTAGATTCATAAGGCTGGATCCATCTTAATTTGGATTTTCATATATGTGAAACCACTTTATGTTGAAATCCAATGTATGCATTCCTTGCTAACTGTCTCCAATTAATGTGTGTTTCATGTGTTTTTTTACTTCTCAAACATGTATAATGTGTTTCACACACGCAACATATAGTGTAATCCCATTTAGACATTAATTGCATATAAACCATGCATTCTCTCTAATTAAAGAATCTATGGATCACTAATATTCATAAACTATATAACATTACACGTGTCCCCAAATTCAAATGAATATGCATGTTTGATAAAGCAATTTTCGTTATGATATTATCGATGTCGTGATCTCTATTTAAATATTTGAATACCCTTTATTCCAGATATTCGTCTCATATAGCTATCACTCATGCTTATGTCTCTCTCTCGACCTATACGCCTTCATCATCTCTCGTGTATCTCTCATGCTACTTGTATGTCGACAATGATCTTTTATATTCGTATCACACTAACGGTACTCTCTCCCTCGACCTTCACTCTACCTCTCTCTAAGTATATCTCGCTCCTTGATATGTGTCTCTAACTATGATCCTCCCTGTGAAATCTCTTTCTCTCACACAAACACAAACTTTGTCTCCCGGTGTCTCATTTATCTCTACTATTCCCCTGTGTGCCACTCGCACACCCCCTCTCACACAGAGATGTCTTGTGGTCCTTATTTATGAGAAGCTACGACTCTTCCTCTTAAATATCTCTTTCTCACACACAAACACAAACTCTGTCTCCCAGGGTCTCATATCTCTCCACATTCTCTTGTATGTTGCTCACACACACTCTCTCCCCCTAGAGATATCTCATGTCCCCTGATATGTCTCTCTAGCTATCACTCTAGTTGTGAAATATCTTTCTCTCTCGCAAAGACAAAATTCCGTCTCTCGGGATCTCATTTCTCTCTCATATTTGTTTGTATGTGACTCACATGCACCCTCTCTCTATCTCTCTCACACCCACACACATAACTCAGCCTTCTGACCCACTCGACTCTTATCTCTAACACACACACTAGCTAGCATCTTTATCTTTATATTTATCGATTTTTTCCACCAACCTTCTTTCTCGCCCTCACTCTTGCTTCCTATCACGCACACTATATATGTTTCTCTCTACATGCAGTCATGCGCCCTCTTTTTATCTTTCTCTCACACACACATAACTTCACCCTCTAAACCACTCGGCGGTCATCTCTAACACACAAACTAGCCAATGTCCCTCTAGCTAGCATCTCTATCTCTTTATCTATCTGTAGTTTCTTCGTCAACATTTCTTTCTCACACGCGCTCTTGCTTCCTATCACGCACACTATATCTGTCTCTCCATACATGCATCTATAGGTTGATCTCTTTTGCACAATCGCCGTGTCTCTCTCCCTCTGCTCGCCATAGATGCATGCTCCAGCCCACGCCACTTTCTCTTAAAGACAAAAACACATGCTCAATTATCGGGCCTTCTTCCCTCCACTCTCACATGCATGCATATTGTCATACCGATCCGTCTCTCCCATGTCATTGATCTTATGACTTATGTCTTCTTTCTTTTATCTCCATCATGCATGCATGCACACACACACACACATCCCACGTATACATGTATACCTCTTGCACATGCACGTTTAAGGTGTCCTATGTCTCCATACGTAGTTAATTACCCTCAGCCCTAACCCCACATCGAATCGTTCTCTTCTTGTGTCCGCATAACTTATGCCTGATGGGTAAAACACACACTCACACTTAACAATCTCCTTCTAGCTACCCCCCTCTCTCACTCTTCCCCTATATCCTCAAAACCAACAAGACCATCCCTTTGTTTAGTTCCCGCCTACATGCACCATCGATATATATTAGTATTCCTCAGTGTCTCTCGAACAAACACGTTCTCTCGATGTCGACTCCTCTCAGGCGCACACGCCTTCTCTTCCCTCTCTACGGGCATCTTCTCTCTTGCATCCCCTCGTTGGTGGCCTCTTCCATAGACATCACCTCTCTAGGATGAAGCCACACACACTTAAATTATTTTTGCCATCGAAGACTCCGCTTCACACACACACACGCGCGCGGGCGTGCACCCACCCACCCACCCACCCCCCACACACACTAAGACTCCATCTCACACACACATGATCTAGGTGGAGCATTTGTTCCTACCACCCTTCGTCCAACCTTACCCATATGGTAAACAAACACCTTAATTTACTTGTATAACATGGAAAAATTCCACTTTACTTTAGTAGTTAGCAAACTTCTCATAATTATTTAACGCAAATCACGAGCAGAAAGTGACATTTTTTTACATAACCACGTTAACATGGCCACGTAAATCACTATATAAAGTGTAATACCATTATACTTATATCCCGATGCAAAAGGTTGAGTACATGTCCGAAGAGTAGAGTCGCACACATGCACTCTGTCTCTCAGAATCTCACACACATACCAGTTACGTGACGCCCCCTAAGTAGACCAGTCTGTTATAATTTGTGCACCCGCGGGTACACGTGATGGTGCGCATTAATTTAAGCCGGACGGCGAACCCAAATAGTAGATGCATTCACTCCCCTCCCACCGCCTCTTCTCTGGTCGCCGTCGCCCAATAGCCATGGCCCGGCCGAAGGTAACAACATACGCCATACTCCCACCGGAACGGTGCTTTAATCTGGAGGCGGCGCAAAGCCTAGATCGCAACCAACCTGCCTCCAGAGTCTGCACTAGCCAAAGCCGGATGAGGAGGAGCAGCACACGGAGCCGGAGGAGGAGAATGACGACACAGAGCCAGAGGAGGAGAACGATGATGCAGAGCCGGAACAGGAGGACGACAACGCGGGCGAAGTGGAGCTGGAGGAGGACGATGATTTCCATTATACTCAGACTTAAAGGGCTTTGAGTTTCACGCCACATTTATTTCATAGAGACAAGAGAAAGGAAATTGTAGTCTCATGCATGCATCTTTTTGTGCTAGCACTCCCATATAAGGGTTGATCGGTCTCTTCCCACAGACATGCGCGAGCGGTGGAAGAGGAAGGAGAAGGGAAGCGGGCTGTGAAGTACACCAGCTGTAGCACGAGCTCCAAGGAACGTTCATGCCAAACAATGCATACTTTTACAATATAGTCTAGCGGAGTATGAATTGGCCTTTAGGTTGCATGTGGATGACATGGCTGCAACATGCAGGCTACAGTTCGACAACCTACTGCTCTGCTTCACACGGTTTGGTCACGCAAGATTTGCATGCACACATGTCACACATGTACTTGTCGAAGGCGTGCTCGAAAAAGGGTGACCAGGTCCGCTAGCTCGCGTTGGTCCATGCACCCAGAAAACAACTAATCCCAGTCGTTGTAAATGTCGTGCATGCTTTAATTCCGAGCTAGTGGATGGACGCAAACATGACGTACAACGAACCGCCCGCCAGCTCCCGAATCTCTATCTCTACTCTTCTTCTTCTACTACTTCTACCACTCTTCTTTTTTATATAAAAAACAAAGTTGGTGATGATGGTGTGCCTGCCATCCTGCAATATAGGTCGTCCGATTTATATCTGATGAATAGGAAGGAAACTATGGCAATTTTGCAAAAATATACCCACACCCCTCTCAACATTTGCAAATAAGGCCTTCCCTCGTTCATCCTTTTCTCTCACAAGATAAACTACTCATACAAATGCATCTTCATGTTACGTGCAATGCATGAGGATGTTTCCTTGGGGGTCTCTCCAGCATGGCGTGGCCGTAGTTGCAAGTTGACGCCCCTTGAGATGCCGACGTTGAGGGGCACTCGGATTTTGTCCGATGAGGAGGTAAGTGATGAGTTTGATCACATAGTAAATGCATTCTAAAGACTACTTCCGTGTCCATTTCCTAATTCCCCCACTGTCTACTGTTTCACAAGTTAGGCTTGGTGCTAGTGGAGATTGGCTTACATATGTACGAGAGGGTACCAACATCAATTTGCACAACATTTACAACGGTGGCACCATTCCCGTAGAATCTTTGTCCAACATTGGGATCAGCCATGCAACGGGCCATCGCCTGAATTGGTACGATGGAACCACGGTGAGATTGAAGCAGATAGCAATCCCGGAAGCCCCGATAAGGTCGTTCTCCAACCAAAATTACACTTTCATCGTGGTGTTCGACATCACGATTGCTTTCACGAACCCTGCACATGGCGTTTAAAGGTGGACCATGCTGTTTGCGGCCGATCTATTGCTGTATGAGTATGAAGATGATGTGCTCCTTTCTAACCGCACCTTCGCGGTGACAAACCAGGGGACTTGTTTCGTAGGGGATGTCCTATGGCATACTCCCTCTCTTCTAGTTTATTTGTATTGATTTTTTTCATTTTATAAGTTTCAAATTCAAATTTAGAGCTCCCCATCACATGTTGAGATTACAATGTCCATTAAAGCATTGCGTGCATGTACTAGTTTTTTATTGGTCATTTATATTGGTAACGCATGCATGCATTGCAAGTAACCATTTTTACCACAATTTCTTAGGAAACCGAGTGCAATAATTGAGTAGTTTTGCAAACGACCAGTACTACACCTGAAACGGTTCAAAATCAATACCACCACCACACCCGCGTCTGACCGCCCTGGCCCAAACCCAGTCCCTTGCCGGCGCGCGCTTCCCGCATGAAACGGTCAGCGTCGCCCCGGAGCATCAATGCCGCATTAATGCCCGGCCAGAGCGGAGGTGACCTCTCACTGGTGCCAGCTTTGAAGCAGGTAGGGATGGACAAAAAGCTCGAAGCTCGGTGAGTCTAATGAGTGCTCGACTGCTCGACTCTTTGAGCTCAGCTCATTTTCTTAATGAACCGAGCCGAGAAGCAATTTTTGCTCGTTAACACTAACAAGTTAAATAATCGAGATTGCAAGTTTCGTGAGCTACTCGTTAAGCTCGGTAGTAGCATGATTTTGTTCATTATAGAGAATTTTTTGTGACTTCGATCACTCCTAAGTCTATGGACGGGCTATTTGCCACATTGACATCTTTATCGTCTTCTCATATTCTCGATTTATTGAATCCTACTAGCTGGACATATGTATGTTTGTAATTATATGCATGCGATGTATCTTGTTTACCGATGCATTTTCCTAATGAGCTGCTCGCGAGTACTCGCAAACATATAACGAACCAAGCCACTCTTTATATTTAGCTCGTTATCCTTAACGAGCTTAATAATCTGAGATTTAACGGTCACGAGCCGAGTCTTAACGAGCTGAGTAGCTCGTTAGTCCAGCCCAGCAGCGCGACGGCTGAGAGAGCGCTGCTTCCCGGTGCACGCGACTACTCCGCATCGAGGCTGGCCATAGTTTGGACGAGTCTCCATCGTGGGGTGCCACACTAAGAAGCTGCGATGATATGGACCCCCGTTGCCCATTGTTATGGATCGTTCCATCTAGGAAGAACACATGGGACTGGAACTATGACACTGACATGCACCCATGAGTGGATGTACGAACCTGAGTAATGTAGCGCAGTAAGTGAAGTAGAAAGGCACAAATAGTATGAACATGCATGGCATATAGTCATTTATCTCTTACTACCACTAAATGTTGTACGTGCAATGCACGGCGATGTTATAATGTACGTGCCTAAGTACTCTACTACCATATTAATTGGAGGCACATATTAGGTTTTATATTTGTTTACGTGTATGGCCCAAGACCTTCCAACTAAACGTGTATTTATCTATTTATCTCTCGGTCGCACTTTGTATCGTTCATACCACTAGTACTACGTGTGGTCTCCGACCTAGAAGTGGAAGAAGTGGAGACGCTCTACCACGATGTTCATGTCCCAGTCCTTTCGCTGATGTGTGGGACATCCAGCATGTGCCATGTTTGGCACCCCTTCGACGTAAGAGTTGAAACGCTAGCTTTCATCAAAAATAAAAAATAAATATAAATCAGGAGTGATACTATACCACGCGGCTTCCTTGCTCCTCGCTATCGGAAAGAATACTTCCGTTCACCGACATGTGGGACGTCGACCATCCTGGTCCACTTGCCATGCACACAGAACTCCAAGGGAGAGTCACCCCGGTCGTCGCGCCACAGTAATAATGACTAATGATCCATCAAATCATAGGCCCAACCTTTCCCACTGTGAAGTTTCTCGAACAAAGGAACCATCATGACTTCGTTGAATTCCGCTTCTTGAAGAAAACTATTGTACCAGCAGTACTGCTAGCTACAGTAGTAATGTACTCCAGCAGAGGCCTCCTTTGGTTCATAGGATAGGAATTTTATAGGAATATGAAAATCATAGGAAGTGAGATGAAATGCATCTCAATTCCTATAGAGAAAGAGATGCCATTTGATGCATAAGATAGGAATTTTTCCATTGAGTCTAGGCTAATGTACTAGTAATTTGCTCTAAAAACTACAATAGTAACTAGTACTGGTACATGCTCGTAATTAAATAAACAAACATATGGGTGACACAGACACACACACACACTACTACTAGTACTACTACTTCTCACATGTTGGCCAGACGCCGTCGTTCTCCTTCCCAGCTTTGTTGGCGACACCCCACTGTGCTTGGATCTCCGCCGAGCTCTCCGCAGCAGTGTGTGCGTCCTCTTCTTTCTTGCGGCGGCGGGCCTCTCTTTTCTTGAGTGCTTTCTGTCTTTTCCACTCCCTCTGTGCAGTTTTGGTCGCCTCTTGCTCTACTGCCCATTCGGCCTTGGTAGTTTCAAAGTCCGCCCACGTAGGTGTGATGTCGCGAGCGGCGATGAACTCGGCACGGCGGGATGCCATCGCTTTCCTACCATTTTGTGTGCGGTCGTGTGCGGCGAGGAACTCGGTGCGGCGGGATGCCATTGCTTCCTTACCGGTTAGTGTGCGACACGGTGGCATGAACGACGCTTGGTGAGAGCTCTGGTGCGGAGTGGCCGGACAACCGTATATAGTGCATCGGTTCGTCAAGAGATCAAGGACAGAAGACAAAGAAAATTTGGTTTCCCCTTCAATCCTGGTCATTTATTACCGAGTAAAATGCATTGGTGGTCATCAAACTTGTCTTGATAGCTCACTTTGATCATTGTATACGAGATATGGTGATTATACAGTCACAGGCTCAGTGTATAACTTCGTATTTGTCTAGTTGACTAGTCAAACAGTCGGCATGCGCCTCATCAGCTCGTGTTCTGTATCTATCAATCTATGCGGGCCTACCTATCAGTTGAGAAAGAAATAAAAACCAAAATTATGTGTATGTGAGGAATCAAACCACGGACTCATCGCTGCAACGCACAGTCGTCAGCGAAATGAAAATGGAATACTTTGCGTTAAGTGCACAAACCGATTTTTTTTATATTATACGTGATGCACACATTAGTGCACCCCGTCCATAGATGCAAGTAGCATGTATGCGTACAGACACTCACTCTCACGCTGTCAAACCGTGCTAATGCATGCACGTCGCCCTCTCAATCAAAGTCCTACTCATGGCGCAACGCAAACGGCGAGCCTGTCACTACTGTTTAGATGTTTGCTGGCGGCCTCTGCGAACACCGAGTATGTATTCACCTGGCTCAACACCAACGTCATACTCGTGCTTAGGCATTGAGCTGCTCAACATTAACCATGGCTCTGCACATGAGCGACTACGTGACTCGGTGCGTTGCTCATGTATATCATCCATCACAACGACAATCTATAAAACATCCTAGCTAGAGAGGGTACAATGGTACCTATATATATATCGTGAGCGAACGATCATAGTGGCACTGCACACGAGTGTATGTTTGATCGATTCGTCCATTATTCGTAAGTTATGCATGGTTTTGTGGTGTCTAATGATGGTCGTCAAAGGCTAGCTGGCGGCAAGAGCGGTTGCATGGACGCCTGGTTGTCTATACATGTCGAATACGCTTCAAAGGCTCGTCATCCATGAGTTGATATTTTACCACCACGCCAGCGTCTGACCGCCCTGGCCTACCGAAACCCCTTCCATCGCTAGCATGCGCTTCCCGCCTAAAACGGTCACCATCGATCTAGAACGTCAATGCCGCATTCACGCCCAACGCGACCTCTCACTAGTGCCGGCATTGCAGTAGCGCGACGGCCGAGAGAGCGCCACCGGCGCGGCATCTCGGTGCAAGCGACTGCTCCACGTTAACAACATCATGGCCATCTGTCCATCCGCCGCCCACATTAATGACACATGGCTGTCGACAAACCTCCTCCGACGCCAACCGTCCATCCGTCTGCCGCGTCTCATTGCCATTCGCCCGCTATATTAAGTTCAGTCTCAGCTCCCAGCCATAGCCAAAGACCCACAGTCATTCTCCTCCGGTCCATTCCTTCTGTCAGCACCACTCCAAGCATGGCCTCGTGGAGCTCCAAAGCTCTCTTGGATGTACTGTCATAGGAGCAGATGAAAAGACATCGGTGGCTCCGCTCCGGGCGCGCTCCAAAGCTCTCTTGGACGTATTGCCGCAGGAGCATACGAAGGACATCGCCGACTCCCCGCCGGCCACCCTCCACCGCCACGACCACGAAGCCGGCACACGTGCGCGGGCGCAGCCGGCAGCGAGGAAGAGTAGTACATGGCAGGTCGCCGCCACTCTGGTCCCAGGAAGGCCACCGCTCCTCCACTCAGTCGATGCCAAGCTTGGTGGGATAAACATCAGTGTCCAATTAGCCACTTGACAGCGACATGGAGGCGGAAATCTTCAGAACCATGTGCTCCAGAGGAGGAGGTTATCGAGGCGAAGCTGGACAAAGCCGAGGCGAATGAGGAGGAGGCAAAGGCAATAGCTAGAGCGTCAATTCTTGGGGCTCATGGCCGGACATGGTGGTCGGGCGCTAGGGATCGTTTAGATTAGGTTTACAGTAGGTCTTAGTATGGTTTGTGCAAAATATGTAATGAATTTTGTCCATTTTATAGGAAAAGTTTTTGAAATGTAATGAATTTCCTCTGGTTAATGTGAAATTTGCTTTGTTCGCACGAATTTCGTCCGGTTAGTTCATATAGTTGTCGAAAGGTATGCGAGCAACATTGGATGGCATCCTTTGGATCAGTGTCCTCGGACAAATGCCGGTGTAAATTTGTGGGTTAGCGCTGGAGATGCCCTAACTATCATGCTATAATCGCTAACAGTGCTCCATTATTTCGCGGGGAAGAGTTATCCCTCGATCAAAATCATATCCGCCATGTTTCACACTCCTCCCACATAAGAGTGTAGACGCTTGCTTACATAAAAGTGGAGCAACTGGATGGCACTGTAGCACGTCATACCACTCAAACTAGCCCGCATAACGCGCGGGAAAGCCCCACCCTCTTCATTTTGTTCTGGATTCTATTGATCGATCGCAAGAAAATGTTACGCTTTGCAAGTTCAAAAGGACAAGGTGGCACACTTAAAGCACGTCTGTCGCGTTCGCGTCACACCCCCGACAGTCCGGCTCGCACGGCGCTCACCAGAGAGGACACCCGTTGTCTTTCATTTTCACTAACATGTGGGACTGCAATTGAATAAACCATCGACAGCCGAAATCTAACCGCTCGGTGGACGTCGCTTGAGAAGAGAGAGACGGGGGAGGGATAAGATATCGCCCACCAACCGCGCTCAGACTCCAAGAAATATGGTGATAATGTGAGGTGGGCCATGCGGGAGTCCGGACCGCTTCCAAGCCCGCTTCTGACCGCCCTGGCCCACTAGAAAACCCCTTCCCCCTCCCCCGCGCGCTCCCCCTCAGACGCCAGCTGCCCGCATTCATAGCAAGTAGTACAATACTGGGCTATAAGCCCGCTTATGTGGAGGAGAGAGAGGCATTGACAAAGTCAAGGAGTGGGCTCTGCAAGAGCCAGTCTCTACACATACTCCTAGGTATAAAAAAACTAATTCTAAAAAAAGAGGTATAAAAACAATTGTGTCTAAAAAAGAAGGTAAAAAAATTTGAGAGGAAATAGATAGAGAGAAAGTGAGAAAAAGTTGTAACCTTATAGCCAACCTTATAGTCAACACTATGGTACCACACACGAAGACTTAATGTACCTGCAATACTGCTACCACACACGAAGACTGGACGACACTATATCACGTCATATCATTGAAACCCACTAGGCCAAACTAGCTCGCCTAGGATTTGTACTTCTTTGTACTGCTATGATTCTGTGTTCTCAAAAAATATGCTTTGTCAATCTAATGATTAGGAGTAGAAAGAGGGTCTTTCTCTCTCACTAGATCTCTCTCCATACCACAACCCCTCTAGCACATACACACTCTTTCTAGCCACTCCGAAAGTACGACGTCACTACACATTCACGCTTCCAACAAAAAAATTACACATTCACGCATGTTACAAGTACATGCCAATTTTTTTGGCTACTAATGTGAGGCCTCCTTTGGTTTAGAGGAATCTCGTAGGAATTTCATAGGATAGGATTTCTATAGGAAAAAAATTCTGTAGAGCCTTTTGGTTTATAGGAATGAAATCATATTCCTATGGAGGAATTCTTCCTATCCTCCACATTTCATAGGAAAACATTAGCCTAGACTCAATGGAAAAAAATCCTATGATGTGAATCAAAGGGCATCTCCTTTCCTATTCCTACTCATAGGATTTAAGATACATGTCATCTCATTTCCTATGACTTTCCTATTGCTACGATTTTCCTACCCTATGAACCAAATGAGGCCTGAATGTATACGTGAACCAACCCTTCGAGTTTGATGTGAATTAATGTCTAATTGTGGACTATTGTTTGATCGATCGCTAAGCCTACAATTTTAGGAGCTTGGTCTATTGGTCGATCGATGACGGATCAGACCTATAAGCGTACCACGAGCTCATCAGCCCCAACGTTTCTCTCTGGTGAGTGTTTTGCAAGTACTATAGCTCGCATAGTAGCTAGCCTACTAACACCAAGAATCATCAAACAAGCCATGCTGATATGATAATTGGTTCAAACTTACATCTAAGCATGCCATATATTACATCAAAAGCTGGTGAGGATACATCTATTTCCATAACTCGGAGAGGGTTCAGATGATTCACTATTAAACAAAAGTAGCAAGTACCGCCCACACAAGACAGTGCACTAGCCCTAAGATGGTTTGATAACATGCATCATTCTAGTAATTAAACACAATGCAAACTACCTTGAACGATTAGCGCGACCAACTATTTCTTGTCATCGATCTCTCGAGCAATGACCACACCATGGACAACGGCATGGGAATCGATCACCGGGGCGATGTCCATAGGACAGAGCGCGACATCGGAATCGATCTCCGGGGCAATGTCCACAGGATGGACAACGGCATCGGAATCGATCTCCGGGGCGATGTCCACAGGACGGACCGCGACATTGAAAATGATCTCTGGGGTGTTGTCCGCGGGACAGACCGCGACATTAGAATCATCAAGGACGTCCACCGGCACCTGCACAACCCTAACATATTAGCAAGCACATTGCAAATAATCAAAAACCACAACTATGGTAAGCCATTTTTTACCTTGTGTAGCTAACCGGGGGATCCCATCCCTCCAGGGGCCATCGCCTTGCCTGTGAAATACTGCTTCTCAATAGCGACTATCTCCTCAAACTCGGCCTGGAGCCTCTCGTAGGTGGCCATTAGTGTTTCTGGAGTAGGCACGATGGGGCCCTTCCTGTTCTTCCAGCTTTCTTTGAGGAGTTCGTCCGCCAACATCGTCAACTCTTTGGCTAGTGCTTGTTTCTTGGAGTTCTTCGTCTCCATGGGTTGGCCCGCCAACATGGCCAACTCGTTGGTCGGTGCTTGCTTCCTGGAGATCTCTGCCTCAAGTGGGTTGTCCGCCGGCAACTCTTTGCCTAGTGCTCCAGTATCCATCAATAAACTGACAAACAAAAAGCAATCGAAAGGAAACCACAATCGCAATGAAAATGGGAAACGAATATGCTATGAGAATCGGTCGGTGCTTCGCAGAAGGAAGATTCTTGGAATGAAAGTATAGTAGCATCACTGATCCGCCTACCTTTCCTTCATTGGCACAGAAGAAAAATGGCAGAAGTGAATAGCCTGGAGTGAGGTTTTCTTCAAGGGGAGAAAGGGCTTCAATGAGCGTTCCATTGAAATGATGGTTGCTTCGTCTAGTCCAACTTCCACTACTGGTAAATGTGTGGGTTTTGTGATATGACGGGTCATGACGACCACACCTGAGTGACCGATGAGTCTCGATTGTAGCACCTCGCTGTGATTTGGTGGATGGCACGCGGGCCTAGATGTTTTGATGTCCCGCATGTAGATAGAGCGGCTAGTCATATACATTAGTAGTTTGGACGATAGACAAGGAGCTCCATCCTGGTTTATTAGTCCCTATGATAAATTTGTGCCAAATTTTGACTACAAATTTAACTAACCAAATGTTCATGCTTGTCACAAAAAATTACATCATTAAAAACTATGTTCAATTACGAACCAAAGGATATAATTTTTGTTAACATGCACTAACATTTTGTCAGTTAAATCTTTGATCAAAATTTAGCACAAATTACAAGGGGCCCAATAAAGATTGTACTCTCACATTTTGTTTTGAGGATACTCCCACATAGAAAAAATATAAATAATAATGCATGTTGGGGTATCCCACGTTTCTGATAATTTTAGCCATGGGCTTGTTCACAAATTTTACGAGACGGTGGTTGTTCACTTAGTGGAGGGTCTAGTACCAGACTTGAACGATACAAATGCGACCTGGCACACCGTAACACCACTTGGAATAAGCGGGTAGCTATCTCAAAAAACAATCAACAACTCAAAAAAACGGCAACCTGACACGTACACAATTTTAAACGATTGTTCTGATGGAGTGAAAAAATAAAACTACCCCACTATACATATATATATAGGCCAGAGCCTCCGCGCTTTCTTGCTAGGGTTGCTCTATTCACACACTCTCATCCTCTCCAGATATAAACGAGATAGCAGTGGTAAATATTGTCTTTCTACCATCACCGCTGGTTACAGATCTAGACGTATCCCCCTCCTCCAGTGAAGGGGAAGAGGAGCAGCGTTTAGGCCATCATCGGTAGCGAGGGAGGAGACCAACTGCCGGCCGCACCGTTATCTCTGGCCGAGTGCCGGTGCGGGAGGTCCTCTGATCCCTTCATCGCTGCCTAGTGTGGGCGGATCCGGCCTCCCGCTGCCCACCTATCCACATCCCGACGACCTTCAGGTATATCTTCCTTCAAAACCGGCCTACCTCTACTTCCCCAGATTGCTACGTTGTTGCATGTGCACCATTTTCTACCTCTCAGCCCCTCTCGATCGGATGGTCAAATGTCACCTAATTTTTTCTATTGTTAGAGGTAAAGCTACTTCATGGAGTCGAATCCTGTACTTGGTTCAAACAAAAAATAAAGGGGGGGGGGGAATTTAGTATGTACATAAGACTTGGTACAAACAGGAAGGAAAGGGGGTGAAAGTAGTATAGACTGGTCATCCAACCCGTCTCTTGGTTGAAAAGGGAAATATAGAGAAAACGCTTTACATAGTGGTATGACCAGGACTAGATTTGCTATCCACACATAGAGTAGGTGGCTAGAGTGAACAAAAATGGGACCAACCCATATATGTTTCTTGGATGTTTGTTTCTCGGGGCAACAAACTCTGAATCACCACTGTATGCCCCAGTTTAGGTACATGGTGCTGGGCTGCTGGTGCACCCACTGTCCATGCCCTTATAGCGAATATTTAGCAGTTCTTAATATAATGCCTCAAGTAAAATGAATCCATGCCACTGTTATAAGACATGACAAGTTTAGCCAATTGTTTTTGCAAGTAATTGTTTGGGACTCTGAATGTTTCCTCTGTTGCTTCTTGTGCAAATAGGGATATCCATTTCACCTCGTTGCCATTGCGACCTTTTGGTGCACTGCACAAAACACTTCTTAAAAGAAGTGACTTTTGTGCTATTTAACTAGAATGTCATAATGGAACCGTTGGTTCATTTCGGTGGAACTGCACAAAGGGAGATCTTCGTTCCAATCTTCATCATCCATATTAGCACCATAACCTTCCTTTAGGTAAGAATGATATTTAATGCATGTGTTCATCTCTATTTTGCGACTGCCATGAGAAAATAATGCTATTGTTTACTAGTACACTTGTATTCCCTCACTGACAAACCCAATTCTGAAATAGAAGGCCAATCATGTACTTGGTTTCAGCAACTAGTTAGGAGAAAGAGAAACAGAGCATGTAGAGGAAGACGAAGAAGAAGAAGAAGGAGGAATGAAGAAGATCACACGATGGTACCGTCCTATGTTATCCTGACATCTTGCTAGTGGTATTGTATTGTTGTGTTGCTACTAGTCTTAATTTACTTGGAAGACTAGCAACATGCCTGTTCGTTGCACGTAACATCGAGATGCATTTGTATGAGTAGTTCATCTTGTGAGAGAAAAGGATGATCGAGGGAAGTCCTTATTTGCAAATGTGGAGAGGGGTGTGGGTATCTTTTTGCAAAATTGCCATAGTTTCCTTCCTATCCGTCAGATATAAATCGAACGGCCTATATTGCAGGATGGCAAGCACACCATCATCACCAACTCTGTTTTTTGTAAGAGTAATAGAGTAGAGATAGATAGAGAAATGCAGCAGAGTAGTACTTGGCTTGATGACACATCATACTAATTAATTGGATTCTCGATGCATGTGTGACCCAGCTCTACACGATCAACAGTGCCAAGGTGATCTTGCTAAAGCCAAGGCCTCAGTCGAGGCCATTCAAGGGCTCCAGCAACGTATCCCTTACATGTGAGACGATCCTCCAGGGAGCCCTTCCACTTCTGTTGTCTCTCCTGCAAGGTCACTTAATTAATTAGGAGAACTTAAGTAGCACTAATTTATTGTAGCCTAATTTTCCTACCAGAGTTAAACAAATCTTTAGTAGCACCCTATGTTGAATCATGTATGTGTATATCTATGTCTGTGGAGGTGAATCATGTGGTGGAGTAGGGAGGGAATCTTTGTAGTGTCATGACATAATAATGCTATTGTTTTGCATGTCAATATATTGTCATTGGTTCAATGAGGCAATGATTTGCGTATTGTCCATCGTGAATTTGATGCTACTGTTAAAGTCATATGCTAATGCCTTTCTATCCTTTCTCACTAGGATAATGAAGGTTTCACCTTGTTCCTACTTGTGTAAACAGGGATCATGTTGCGCAAATCGTACATTTTAGTGGAACTGCACAAGAGAATACAATGAACTGTATCCCAGCCAGTGCTTTAACTCTGCTAGAAGTTCTTGATAATCTTTGATATAATCTCACCAGTGGTAAACAAGAGTTATTTCAACCATAACTTTGAGGTGCTCAAAAATATATGCTATTGAGTGATTCCAGTGAGTGCTTTATCATCTCTTCTCGGACGACTTGAATAAGCTTTTTTGCTCAGGTTTGCTACCAGCCTAAGGCCTTCATCCATATTAGTTTGTTGTCATCTCTATTTGTATCGTGCTACTGTGTTGCTACAGTCATGAGAAACTCCTTTATCTTTGCATGTTAAAGTTTTGCAATCTATGATACATGGCAATGCTTTGAGCGTTGAGCTAATTGGCACTGATTAAATAAACTAATACCTCTCTTTAAGCCGGAATACTATGTTGCTAACTTTACCCATTAAGATAATGAGGGTGCTTCTATTTGTTAGTGTATGTTTCATCAACTAGTCCCACTATTACAGTAATCTCACTCTCTCAATATATGTGCCAACAAGGATGCTCAATTTTGGTGGAACTGCACAAAAACTTTGGGTGCTTCATTGCCTCGACCGATTCCTTCCCTTCTTGTCAGTCACTTTATCTCGGCTTGCTTGCTTCCTTCCTTTCCTGTCAGTCGCTTATCTCGGATTCTAGTCAAAGGAAATAGTAATTGATATGCTACCTCACATAGGTTGGTACCAGTCTTTATCCTGATTATTGTGCTTGTCATATGTATTGGTAAATTGGTATTGTGCTACTGTTTGCCGGTTTCATAAAGGAGTAACTTGGAGCCTGAACTCGTAGGCAAATCATTGCATTGGGTGATTTCAGTAGAACTGCACAAAAAGATCATATGGACTGATACTTATGTTGCTGCTATGTATTCTCAAAGTTCACTCAGACAAGCATCGATGTTGACAAGAAGAAGTGCCTATATTCATTTGAGTATCAACCGGCGTCAACCAGTTGTCAAACTCCAAGTATTAGGAGAGTGAATGCCAAAAATATTGCTTGGTGAATAGCCCAGAAAAACACAGTCCAGTATTTGGTACCAACTTGTGCCTTTTGGTTATCGGCACATATGGTAGCGAACTGTATGGCATGGAGTCTAAAGATTCCAGACAAGTTGGTTGATGCATATATTCATCTGGCACTTAATCAGTCTGCATGCCAGGGATGCTCCATTTCAATTGAACTGCACAAAAAATTTGGGTGGTTCATTTTATCGACCGTCTCCTTTCTTGTCTGCAATGTAGAATTTTGGCGAGCTATAGGACCAAGATGAGCCAGTAAACAAGTTGGATGAAAGTAGTGGCCAAGTTGCTCAAACCTCCCTCGGCATCGTGGCCATTATCTCAAGGATAAGCCTACAAGCAAAGTTCAAATTGTCTGTGTTGCCTCTTATGTACTCGAAAGCTTACTCGTACAAGCATTAATTTTAGCAAGAAATACCTTCGACTAAACACCATTTACCAGTCTGTACCCTAGGTAATTAAAGTTTGTCCATGGAAGATATTGGTTGTGGTCTCAATCATTTGGATGCACAAACATACTGAACATGTGTATATCTGAATCTTTTTGTGAATTATCTATGAATATTGTCTTGTGATCTATCAATCATTTGGATCCATAGACATGCTGAACTTGTGTATATATGAATCTTTTGAGTTGTTGATTGTGAATGTTGGCTATGAATATGAACATGTCCTGTGAACCTGAGTTTGATACGAATGTTTACCTTTTCTGTTGTACTTTTGTGTGAACTTGTTAGTATGTCTACTGTGGGATTTGTGACGTGTGGGTGTTAACAACACACCTTCCCGAGAAGAATTTTCACCTGCTTGTTAGGGTAGCAACGGCGCATCAGCTCTTTTTTTAATCTTTTGGCTCTATCTTCCCCCCTCCCCCGCTCAACCCCTGTCGTAATGTTGGCCTCAAAACAAACATAGTACTGCGTTATTTTTGGGGCTTGATGAAAAATCGAGTGCTGCTTTCTATAGGTTGGCCCACCTAGCAAATGGGATGTTGGTCCACCACGGACTAGGAGGCTAAAAATACAAGTTGTATGGTGCAGAGGCAAGTAAAACAAACGCCATCGAGAGCCATCCACCGAAAAAAATCGCGTCTGATGTGCTGCTTTAGTTGCGTCGCCAGCCCACTCTTTAATCCAGTTTGCTCCATTCCCGAACCGGCAGCACAGGACGGAAGTTTATTTCCCCCTCGTGCTGCCAGGGGGTTGAAGAAGCGCAACATCGAATCCAACACCACTGATGGCTGCTTGTCCAAGTGATGTTCAGATAAGAAACTGCATGTTTCAGAGGCAGACATTGAAATCAACATGCACTTTTCAAACATGGATAACAGAATGTTGGAAGTTTTATTCATGGTAAAAAATGGAACTAGCAACAAGTTAACATCATGTTGATCAACATTCATGTATAGCACATCTTCATATGATGCAAAGTCAAAAAGATATGCTATTTTCAAAATGGCAAGACAATGTTGAGTGTGCGAAAAACTGGGTAAACTAGGGACGAAATTTTGGCAAGTGTTAGTTATTTTTCAACTGCACCAATTGGAATCAAACCCGGGCAGTACAACTTTTAAGTGAGAGGGCTGCAGCCACCGGGTTAGTGTGGTATGTTCAAAAGAATGAAGGTGTCTTCCCCAGCTCACGTTCATTCCCGTCCGTGTGCGCTCGCCGTGGCGCCGCCGTATGCCGTTGTCAACATGCTCAACAAATGAGAGGAATCCCGAGAGGATTGTATGCTGAGAGACTGACAGTGGGGACCCACCAGGTCCAAGTCGTACGCAAGCAAGTGCCTCATTGAAACAAAAAGCTTCCTCCTAATTGTATACTGACATTGGGGCCCACGGGTTTTGTCAACCTAGTCAATAAACGAAATAAATTTCCAATGATGCCTGTCATCGGGGAGCTTTTTTTCCAGGGGTATCGGGGATCTTTTTTGTTGTTGTTGCGGGAAAGGGGTATTGGGGATCTAGCTGGTATCAATTTTTTCCAGAGGGTGAACAAGTATCAGCTAGGCCTAGATTTTGTTTTTTAACATGCGTAGCCCACGACATACCGAGACAGTGGTTTCAACTTATTTTTTGAGGTCCATCATGTACGTACCGGTGGGCCTCCTAGCGTAGGTTTTACTTTTTCTTAAAGATCGGCAGCCCGGTGTATTTTTTTAATAAAACGCAGATATATGTTATCTATATATAAGAATAATAATGTTGTGTCCAGTTTATGTTTTCCCTTCTAACCACATTATATATATTTATATTATTAATATTGTCGTGACTTATATATACATTATAAAAACATCCCACATCTTATTAACTTATAAAAGTAAATGTTTAACAAAAGTTGGCAAGGAAAATCCTGATTGTTTTTTACTCACACGCAAGGAAAATCCTGGTGATTGCGTACAAAAGCTTGCGAAGATTTTAAGGACCAATGTAATAATAACGCTCTCATTTTTATTTTGAGCAATAACTCGCTAATTTGTTAATTTTATATATAAAAAATATATCACTCCAGTTTATTTTTTGATATTAATTGTTCATTCTAACCTAACATTATGTATAGAACAAGCCCAGCTAATTTGTGTATTTCAAGAAAGTGCAAATGGGTTGGGATTTCTTAGAAAATATTAAATGGGCCGCATTGACGCGAAATTATTTGTTCACCCAGCCCAGTAAATGGACTGTAAATTCTAGAAAACATGGGTTAAATATATGCCACATTTTTGCAGGATGACATGTGAGCTAATAGGTCCAAGCCTACGCAAGGCATTGTCAACTTAGTCAACATATGATTTTGACATCAACAGCCATTGGATTTATATCCAACAGCCGGCATGCGCCTTCAATCTCTCGTCTTCTTCCTCCAGCATCGCCGGGACCGCCTGCTCCGGCGGCTAGCGGCTCTGCTTAGCACGCATCGCTCCGAAGCGCTACCCCACCACCGGCCAGGCTATCCCTCCACCCCTCCACACCTCCTATTATTCCACCGATTGTGGCCCCACGCCGCACCAGAACCATTTATAACCCTTGTACCCCTCTCAATCTGCGACTCCACTGCCGCGTCTTCACATCTCCGGGTCATTCCCGTTCGTGGTCTCACTCCACTCGGCACGGTGTGGTCAACAAACGAGAGTCATCGGAAGAGGACTGTACGTGGAGAGCGTGGCAACGGGGACCGACGAGGTCCATGGTCGCACGCAAGGAAAGTTCCTCCATATTAAGCTGAATTTTTTTCCTCCCCCTGACAGTTGGGCCCACCGGCTGTATCTTCACACGAAAGGAAGTGCCTCCTTGTTATGCAAAAAAAATGTTCCTCCCGATGACAGCTGGGACCCCACAGATTTGGTGGCTGACTTGTGGGCCTACTAAGCTGACGTGTATGCAGGGCTTTGTCAACTTAATCAACAAATGATTCTAGCAGTTGGACCGTTGGATATTAATCCAACAACCGTGCTGCTTCTTCAACCTCTATTCTTACTCCTGTCTCTCGTGGGCGGCAGTCATTGTTGAGGAAATCGTTAACCGGTAGCTGCTCGGTCGGCTGGCGAGTAGGGGATTAATCGGCTAATCGGCAGTTAATCAACCATTTAATCAATTAATCGGACGATTTATTGGTTAATCGGCTACTCGGTGACCCTACGAGTAGGGATTAATCGGCAAGTTAACTGGTTAATCGGATGAATTCTTGAACAGGGGCGGCAGTGCTGCCGCATGATACGTCTCCAACGTATCTATAATTTTTGATTGTTCCATGCTGTTAGATTATCATTCTTGGGTGTTTACCAATCATTTTATAGCAACTTTATATCATTTTTTGGGACTAACCTATTGACCTAGTGCCCAGTACCATTTGCTGTTTTTGCTTGTTTTTTACATTGCAGGAAATCAATATCAAACGGAGTCTAAACACCGCGTAACTTTTTGGAGATTTTATTGGACCACAAGGAACCCAATGGGCCTGAGCTGCACCTTGGGGGTGCCACGAGGGGGGGCACAATCCACCAGGGTGCGCCAGGGCCCCCTGGTGTACCCAGGTGGGTTGTGCCCACCTTAGTGGCCTCCCGCACCCCCTCTTTGCACTATAAATTCCCAAATAATTTGAAACCCTTCAGGGTTAACCTAGATCAGAAGTTCCGCCGCTGCAAGGTCTCTGTATCTGTGAAAACCAATCTAGACCCCATTCTGGCACCCTGCCGGAGGGGGGAATCATCTCTGGTGGCCATCTTCATCATCCCGACGGCCACCACGATGAGGTGGGAGTAGTCCACCCTTGGGGCTGAGGGATTGTACCAGTAGCTATGTGTTTGATCTCTCTCTCTCTCTCGTGATCTATATCATGGACTTTGTTAATATAGTCGGATCATATGATGTTTCTCCCCTCTATACTCTTGTTATGATGAATTGAATCTTTACCCTTCAAAGTTTGGTCTTGTCGGATTGAATATTCAAAGATGAGAACACATGATATATGTCTTGCAATATGAATACTTGAGGTGACAATGAGGTATCCTATTGATTCACTTGGTAAGTGTTATGGCATTGAACTCACGGATTCCTACGATGATATTGGGTAATCTATGCATAGGGGTTGATGCACGTTTTTCTCCGACAGAAACTTTGGGGTCTCTTTATAGTTCTTTGCGTGGCTTGAGTATTATGAATATGAATTTGCTTTGGTGTTATTCTAGTACGAACTCTAGGATAGATCGAACGGAAAAAATAGCTTTGTGTTATTTTAGTACAAACTCTTGAATAGATTGAACGAAAAGAGTAGCTTTGAGATGGTTTCGTGACCTACAAACAATTCCTATCTTTTTGCTCTCCGCTAATAGGAACTCGGGAGTGATTCTTTATTGCACTTTGAGGGATAATCATATGATCCAACTATGCTAGCATTGTTGAGAGGTTGCACTAGCGAAAGTACGGACCCTAGGCCTCATTTTTAAGCATTGCAATACCATTTTTGTGCCCGTCTACTATTTTCTACCTTGGTGTTTTTATTTATTCAGATTATAAAAATATATTTCTACCATCCATATTACACTTTTATCACCATCTCTTCGCCCAACTAGTGCACCTATACAATTTGCCATTGTATTGGGTGTGTTGGGGACACAAGAGATTTCTTGTATTTGGTTGCAGGGTCGTTTGAGAGAGACCATCTTCATCCTAGACGTCTCACGGATTGATAAACCTTAGGTCATCCACTTGAGGGGAAATTGCTACTGTCGTACAAAACTCTACGCTTGGAGGCCCAACATGTGTCTACAAGAATAAAGTTGCATAGTAGACATCAAGCTCTTTTCTAGCGTCGTTGCCGGGGAGGTGAGTGCATGAAGGTATATCTTTAGATCTTGCAATCGAATCTTTTAATTTCTTGTTTATCACTAGTTTGGTTCATAAAAGAAAACTACATAAAAAATGGAATTGAGGTTGCATCATATTATTGATCATCTTTATAATATCTTTCCTGAAAATGATGGTTTGGAAAATTGTGCTCAATTGATAGAAGTAGAATTTAATAAAATGTTTGGCACAAAATATTTAAATGATGAGCATGATTGCAATATTGTTGGTGTGAACTCTTTGAATATCCTTGATGCTAGTGATATGCAAAGCCGTATGCATGGGGATGCTATGTTTGATGAAGATGATATTTTTACTCCCCCAAGTTTTGATGAGATAAATTATTATGATGAAAGCATGCCTCCTATCTATGATGATTATGGTGATGACATGTATGCTATAGAGAATAATGATAGCCATGAAACTTGTCATCATGATTTTAATTTTCAATCACATGATAGTTATTTTGTTGAATTTGCTCCCACTACTATTCATGAGAATAAATTTGCTTATGTGGAGAGTAATAAATTTTCTATGCTTGTGGATCATGAAAAGAATGTTTTGTGTGATAGTTATATTGTTGAATTCATTCATGATGCTACTAAAGTTTACTATGAGAGAGAAACATATGCTTCTACATATCTCAGTAATATCAAGTTTCCTCTCTATGTGTTGAAAGTTTTGAAGTTACGCATGTTTTGCCTTCCGATGCTAGTTGATTCTTCTTCCCATCAATTATTTGCTCAAAAAATCCCTATGCATAGGAAGTGGGTTAGGCTTAAATGTGCTTGCCATGTGATTCATGATGCTCTTTTTCATGTTTCAATTCTTATCTTTTATGCGAGCATCATTGAACTCATCATGCCTAGCTAAAAGGCATTAAAGAAAAGCGCTTGTTGGGAGAAAACCCAACACTTTGAACTACTTTTTTTGTGTGTTCACATGATTAGGCTACTGTAGTAATCATGTTTTATTGTCTTCGTTTCAATAAAGTGCCAAGTAAAGCCTTTGGGATCATGTTGGGTGATAGTTGATTTGATCTTGCTGAAAAACAGAAACTTTTACGCTCATGAAAATAACTCTCTTTTTAACAAAAGAGTGATTTTGAGTTGATTATTTTTGCATAAGATTAATATACAAATTTCTCACATGTTCCAATTTTGTCCATGAGTTTTGGAGTAGCAGAAGTATGATTTGAGTACAGATTACTACATACTATTCCGTTTTTGGCAGATTCTGTTTTCAATGCATAGTTTGCTTGTTTCCTTGTTTCTATGGCTTATATTGCTCAATATAAATTGTGTAAATGATATGATATAGTAGGCATTGTGTGGAAACAATTATGAATCTTGTCTTTGACAGTACAAAAAGTGAAATGGTTTGCTCTTTATCATACTAACCTATCTCACAAGGTTCTTTTAAGTTTTGTGTGATTGAAGTTTTCAAGTTTTGGGTGAGATGTTGATATAAGGAGAACAAGGAGTGACAAGACCCTATGATTGGGAATTCCCAAGGCACCCCAAGGTAATATTCAAGGAAGATCCAAGCAACTAAGCTTGGGGATGCCCCGGATGACATCCCCTCTTTCGTCTGCAACATTATCGGTAACCTCATTTGGAGCTATGTTTTCATTCGTCACATGATATGTGTTTTGCTTGGAGCATCAATTTATTTTGCTAGGATTTGCTTTCTTTTATGTATAATAATGTTTTGCATCTTTTATTTCAATAAAAGTGGCAATGGTAGCCTTTGCCATGCTTATTTTGCAAGTATACTTGTTGCTGTTTGAAAACAGAAAGTTTATCGATGTTGCAAAAATTCCCTAGAAAAGTAAAAATGTGATAAATTGTTGAAACTTTTTGCAAAATAAGCTATGATAAATTTCTAACGTGTAGTAGTTTTCTCATAAATTTTGGAGTTAGGGAAGTATGATGAATCTTGCATTCTTTACAGATTGTACTGTTTTGGCAGATTGCTGTTATGTTTGCATTGTTTGCATATGTTTGCTTGTTTAATGATTCTATTTGAAGATAGGAGTATTAAATATGCGGATGCATTTAGTATGAAATGTCAAATAATAATTTTAGTGATTTGCTACAGTATAGAATGATAAGGTTTTGCACTGATGTATACTAACTTATCTCACGAGTTCTTGTTGAGTTTTGTGTGGATGAAGTTTCTGAGATTTAGGGAAACGTGATAAAGAGGAATTAAGGAGACAAAAAAGCTCAATATTGGGGATGCTCAAGGCATCCCAAGCTAATATTTCAATAAGTCTCAAGCATCTAAGCTTGGGGATGCCCCGGTAGGCATCCCACCTTTCTTCTTCAACAATTATCATTTAGTATCGGTTGAGCCTATGTTTTTTGCTTCTTCACATGAGTTGTGCTATTGTTAGAATGTCATTTTATTTTCATTTTGCTTGCTGTTTTAATAAAATACTTAGACCTGAAAGTTTTTAAATAAAATAGAGTCCTCAAATAGGAGGCTAGGTAAGCGGCATTCACATCCCGTCAATGAAGCTCTTTAAAAGGAATCGCTCTAGTGTCTCACTTATATATTTTTGAGCATGGCGTGCTTTGTTAATTTTGAAGAAATGCTCTCATGCTTCACTTAGATTTATTTGGGAGTTAGTAAATTTTTAAGAAATTCTCTCTTGCTTCACTTAGATTATTTTGATAGAAAGAAAAAAAGTATGCTCATGATTTTCACTTATATTTGTTTGAGCTTATCAAAAGCAACATATGAAAATAGTCCCAAAGTGATAGATGTACAAGGAGGATATAATAAAAACTTTCATGAAGCTCACTAGACAAAATAAACTTGATTCTTAGTAATGGTTTTCATATATGACGATATGATATGTGAGTCATGTTGATGAGTAATTGTGCTTTAGTAAGAATATTGATGTTAAGCTTTGTGATTCCCTATGCAAGCACGAAAGTCAATAGTTATGAAATGAAATTTATATCCTACTTATGGTGCATCATTCGATGTTACTTATGCTTAATGCTTGGATAGAGATTTTTTGCTTTTTGGTTGGTCACTTCTCAATCTTTTTGCTAGCCTTCATTTTGCACTAAGTATGATCACTACTTGTGCATCAAAAACCCTTTAAACCAGTTTTGCCTTATGAGTCCACTATACCTACCTATATGCGGTATTTCCATGCCATTCCAAGCAAATTTGCATGTGCCATCTCTAATGTTCAAAATAAATTTCTCTTTTGTGTGCTCTACTACTCACGAGGCGGTAAAGGGTAGCCAATATTTTCCATGCTAGATGTGTTATTCTCACGATGAGTGTTTATTCACTTGTCATTGCACGAGAGTACGACAAAGGTACTAGGGATGCCCAGTCCCGAAATGAATTTAATTTATGTTGTCAAATAATAAATTCCTAGGAAAGTGTTGGTATGGAGGGCACCCATGGATACGACTAGCCATGGAAAGTGAAAGTTATGGTGAAAAAAGGAATAAACTTTATTTTCTGTTTGGGAACCACCTATGATGTATCTAGCATGGAAAGTGTTGGGATGATCCAAGTCATTTTCATTGGTAGGAAAAGTATGCCTCTCAAAAATAATTTGATCTCTCAATTTAAGCTTCGAGCTCTGGCACCTCTACAAATCACTACTTCCCTCCGCGAAGGGCCTTTATTTTACTTATGCAATTTTTATTTTGAATTTGAGTCTCCATCTTCTCGTATAAAGCACCAACTAAGGGGCACCATGATCGTATTTGAGCATTGGGTGTAGCTAATATTCGAGTGTGTTTCATGAATGGATCAATGATTGAGCATGATGGGCTAGGGATAAATTGCTTTAGTGTTGATATTTTGAAAGACACAGTTGCTTGTTGGTATGCTTGAGTATTAAAGTCTTCATGTCAAAACTAGACTATTGCTTTGAATCATATAAATGTCCATATGTCCATGCTATAAAGAAAATAATGTGATGAACAGGATAGGCAGCATTCCACATCAAATATTCTGTTTTTATCATTTACCTACTCAAGGACGAGCAGGAATTAAGCTTGGGGATGCTGATATGTCTCCAACGTATCTATAATTTTTTATTGTTCCATGCTGTTATATTATCATTCTTGGATGTTTTACAATCATTTTATAGCAACTTTATATCATTTTTTGGGACTAACCTATTGACCTAGTGCCCAGTGCTAGTTGCTATTTTTTGCTTGTTTTTTACATCGCAGGAAATCAATATCAAACGGAGTCCAAACACAGCGTAACTTTTTGGAGATTTTTTATGGAACAGAAGGAACCCAATGGGCCTAAGCTACACCTGGGGGTGCCTCGATGGGGGCATAACCCACCAGGGCGTGCTAGGGCCCCATGGCACGCCCAGGTGGGTTGTGCCCACCTCGGTGGCCTCCTGCACCCCCTCTTTGCACTATAAATTCCCAAATATTCCAAAACCCTTAGGGGTTAACCTAGATCAGAAGTTCCGCCGCCGCAAGGTCTCTGTATCCGTGAAAACCAATCTGGACCCCGTTTCGGCACCCTGCCGGAGGGGGGAATCATCTCTGGTGGCCATCTTCATCATCCCGGCGGCCACCACGATGAGGAGGGAGTAGTCCACCCTCGGGGCTGAGGGTTTGTACCAGTAGCTATGTGTTTGATCTCTCTCTCTCGTGATCTATTTCATGGGCTTTGTTAATATAGTCGGATCATATGATGTTTCTCCCATCTATACTCTTGCTATGATGAATTGAATCTTTACCCTTCAAAGTTTTGTCTTGTCGGATTGAATATTTAGAGATGAGAACACATGATATATGTTTTGCAATATGAATACTTGAAGTGAAAATGAGGTATCTTATTGATTCACTTGATATATGTTATGGCATTCAACTCATAGATTCCCGCGGTGAAATTGGGGTAATCTATGCATAGGGGTTGATGCACGTTTTTCTTCGGCGGAAACTTTGGGGTCTCTTTATAGTACTTTGTGTGGATTGAGTATTATGAATATGAATTTGCTTTGGTGTTATTCTAGTACGAATCTAGGATAGATCTACGGAAAAAATAGCTTTGTGTTATTTTAGTACAAACTCTTGAATAGATCGAACGGAAAGAGTAGCTTTGAGGTGGTTCGTGACCTACAAACAATTCCTATATTTTTGTTCTCTGCTAATAGGAACTCAAGAGTGATTCTTTATTGCACTTTGAGGGATAATCATATGATCCAACTATGTTAGCATTGTTGAGAGGTTGCACTAGCGAAAGTACGGACCCTAGGCCTCATTTTTAAGCATTGCAATACCGTTTTTGTGCCCGTTTACTATTTGCTACCTTGCTGGTTTTATTTATTCAGATTATAAAAATATATTTCTACCGTCCATATTACACTTTTATCACCATCTCTTCACCGAACTAGTGCACCTATACAATTTGCCATTGTATTGGGTGTGTTGGGGACACAAGAGATTTCTTGTATTTGGTGGCAGGGTCGTTTGAGAGAGACCATCTTCATCCTACACCTCTCACGGATTGATAAACATGTCATCCACTTGAGGGAAAATTTCTACTATCCTACAAAACTCTGTGCTTGGAGGCCCAACACATGTCTACAAGAATAAAGTTGCGTAGTAGACATCACCGTGCACCCGAACCAGTCAAGTTTCCCACTCCTATCCATCTGCGACTCCGCTATCACGTCTTCCCCATCTCCGGGTTGTTCTAGGCTGGGGCCTCGCATTGTCCACCGGCCTTGGTGCGCTCAGCACGGTGTGGTGAACGTGGTCAACAAACGAGTCATCGGAAGATGACTGTACGTGAGAGGCTGACGGTGGGGACGCACCACACCCATGGACACATGCATGCAACTGCATCCTTTTTACCTTGAAAAATAATGTTTTCTCCCCCTGACAGCTGGGACCCACCAGTTACATCTTTGCACGCAAGGAAGTGCGTCTTTATTACTGGCAAAAAAATTATTCCCCCCTGACAGCTGGGACCCAGCAGCCATAGCTTCGCATGCAAGGAAGTGCGTCCTTATCCTCCCTGATAGCTGGGACCCACCCGATCGAAGCGTACGTAGAGTTGTCTGTCTTGTTGCGAACGTGTACGTACATACCGGTCAATCGGTTACTCTGCAATGATGAACCTGGCCGAGTAAGTAGCGACACATGTCATAGTAGAGCCCCCCACGTAGCAGTTCAGGCTCTCCCATCTAAACCATGTACACGTACATACAGCCACACGCCAAAAATACGGCCACGTACGTACATATGAGCGGGGTCTCGAAACGCATACTCGCATATACGGACGGCCAGGGCTCGTGTACATGGAGAGGCAACGGACGGCAGAAACATTGTCTTGTTCATCTTCAGCCAACCGGCTGGGTCGGAACGGAGGAAACAACCTCGTGTTCGCCGGGAGCCAAGTGACTAGGTCGGAATGCATCCTGTTCATCGAGAGGCAACAACTGGGTCGGAATGGGTTGTGTTCAATGGGAGCCAACTGGCTTGGACGGAACAGCCGGAACGGGGTCTGGCTTACCGCAAAACAGAGGAAAACGGCCTTGTGTTCGACCGCGTATGGTCGAAACAGGGTCCTGTTCATCGGGAAGGGTCTGTCATACCGCAAAACGGAGGAAACAGACTTGTGTTCGAGCTCCTACAGTCGAAATGGGGTGTGGCATACCACAAGACGGAGGAAACAAACTTCTCTTTGACCTCCTATGGTCAAAACGAGGGTCCTGTTCATTGGGAGGTGTGTGGCGTACCGCAAAATGGGACTCCATGGGCTACTGTTCATCCACCGTCTACTGCCTCGCTCCAGCCTCGACGGGCTATTGTTCATCCACCATCGACCTTCTCCGGCCTCCATCTGCGATTGTTCATCCACGGCGTCTCCTTCCTGCATCCACCAGCTATTGTTCATCCACAGGCTCCTGTTCATCCGGCCTCCATCGGCTACTATTCAACCACCCCTCCACGGGCTACTGTTCATCCAGCCCTCCACGGGCTACCGTTCAACCAGCCCTCCATGGGGTCCTGTTCATCCACCCCCAACCGGCTCGATCGGGGTCTTGTTCATCCAACGGCAAGGGCCTCTACCCCCACGGGGTCCTGTTCATGTAACAGTCTAGCTTTTGGCGCTTTTCTTTTTTCTTTGGCTTTATTTGGTTTAGCTCTGTTTTTCTTTTTGGAGTGGTTCTGTGGCCTTGCCACCTGGGAAATCATCCTCATTTCCCCTCCCAAGTGGCTCATCATTCTCAAAACCTTTCCAAGATCATGTCACTTCACTCCTTGACCAAACCCTAAAATCTTTTTCTAGGGAATATTCCTTTTTATATTAAAGGAATAACCCTATCTGCCCTAGGTTGTGAAGCAACCTATATTTCTGTCCATCCAAAAATTACCAATTAATTCTAATAATTCCTTTGGGTCATATGTTGATCAAATATGCCCAAACTTTCCTGTCCTAGCCCAAGAATTATTCCCCAATAATTATGCTTCATTTCTGTCCTGAATGGCACTTTATGAAGGATGTGTCATTTATATTTTCCTAGTGGCTCCCAAGCTTTTTGGGAATGCTTATATATCAAAATCATTGCCTCATGCACAAATTCAACTGTATTTGCCTAGCCAATCTTCCTCAGTGATTTTTCAAAGTTTCTGTCAGATAGAAGGCTTTGTGAAGGAAGTACTAGCTAGGAGTATCCAAATGAGTTGAACTTTTGCACACTCCTTCATGTGCTCATATTAACCCTCTACACCCATTTGCAGCCCCATCCAATGATCTATGTGAGCACATGCCCAAATCTTTGATTCTGGCAATATTTTCAGGTTGTGAAGCAAGTGTATTTTATATTGCTTCAATTTTTTTGATAAATTACCAGATCAAGCTCCTACCCATAAAACATCTCTCCACCCAATTTGGTATCATTTCATTGAGCTATTTGATCACCAAAATTATTCCAAGTTTCTGGACAGAAATAATGTTTGTGAAGCAAGTACCATTTTGGCTTGTCCATTAGGTATGAGCTTTTTATAGCATCTTTATATGTCCATATCATGAGGTTTTGCCAAACTTCATCCCATTCCATCTCTCCATGTGAGTGCATCATCCAAATCAAGTTTGTGGACCAAAAATGCAGTTGCAAAGCAACCCTAGTCATTTGTGGTCCATTTCTTCTCTAAGCATCTAGGACTGTAGTCCTTCCTTAGATAAACTACCCAGACAACTCCATTGACCCCAATCAAGTTTCTGTGGATCACCAGTGCACGACCAAGTTTGATGCAGTAAACTTCAAACGATGATTTCCATTCCACCAAAGCACCTCGGGTCAAGCCAATGCTTCATAAATGCTCCACCCTGGAAGGACTAGCTCCCAGACATAGTTTGCCATCCTCTAGAGCCCTCACTGTGCCATGTCATGTGGTGACCGCGCAGTTGGCACGCACATTCACGTGCTCTATGTGTTGTGGCGTGTATAGAGCATTGTTTGTGCTTCGGCACCACTCCCTCTTGTTGTTTTAGCGCGCGTGAGCATGTCCCTTGGCTTCACCTCATCGTCGTTGTTCCCCTGGACCCCTCTCCCCCTTCGTCAGCTTCCTCACCGACACAAAATGTCGTGTGCCCACGGACGTACAGTGGCGATTTAGCTCGGCGCTCGCTCGTCTCTTCTTCCCCGTGCTCCCTTGGCCGCCTCTGCCCCTGTGAGCTCTCCCCTGTGCCTTCCCTGTCGTCTACCTTCGAGCTTGAGCGCGTGCACACGCGTCCGCGGCGGTGCCAGCTTGGCCTCCTCCCCCTCTACCTCTATAAGGCCACCTGAGCCTCTCCCGAGCACCCCATCTCCCTTGCCTTACTCCAAGACCCCTCCCTAGCCTATTGCTTGAGCTCGAGGAGCTCTCGGTGTCCACCATTGCTGCCATGGGCGCCGCCTCTGCTCACTTCGATTCCGGCGAACCACGCCCCCTCCATTCATTCTTCCACCCCTAGTAGACCACCCGAGGCACCCTGAGCCTCCCCATGTCTGTGCCTTGTCCCCGGTCGCACCGGAGCCCCGACTCCCACATCGACCGAAGCCACCATCCGCTAGAGTCAAATCCGTCGTTGTTTCAGTCCACTTCGCCGATCATGGATGGTTGCATTGGATGCTCCGCTCAGTTTTGAGCTCATCCATAGCCAGAGCGTCACCGGAGGTGCACTATGGCGCCGGCAATCGCCACCCGACACCGGCGGTCTCCCTCTGCTTGGTGGGCAGGCGCGAGGAAGACGACGCACTGGCCAGGCGGGCCCCCTCCTCCCCGCGGTCCCACCCGTTAGCCACATAAGACGCGGGCTAATGTGGATAAGTGGACGCGCGTTTTGCTAAAAATACGCTTTCAGACAATGAAAGCGTACTTTGGCCCTGCTTTGACCAAGAATACGCTTTCCCTGCTGGAAAGCATATTTCACGGGAAGGCGCTTTCGGTTTTTCCTTCTGAGGGCCTATTTGTGATGCTTTTATTTTTAAATGGGTCCCTAGAAGAAAAAATATCACAACTTTTCACCCATAGCTCCAAATCAGGTGATTCCAAAGCCCACTTCTTCGTCTCGTCGAGCCCGTTCTGTTGGTCACACTTTCACCATGTTTTGACATTCTGAAAATGACCATTTTGCCCCTGCCCTTATTCAGCCCCCTTTGAGAGAGTATAATTTCCGGCGATTCTTTCCGTGAGTTTCTCGCACTTTCTCCCGGTGATTTCTTCCACCCAGGAAAGCCACACCCTCAATTTGCATCACTGTAATGCAGTGACATGGTTTAATCTATTTGAACTTGTTTAAAATATTGCTTTACCTACATGACTTTGTACATGACATTTTCTCGGATTATTATTTTGATCTTGCTATTGCCATGCAATTGTTTGGGTTACTAGGAGTTATGTTTATAGTTGATGAGTATGATGTTGTCATTGGAGTATTAGTGGCCGGTATTATGATTATTTTCATGATGGTATCTGTTATTACATTTCGGAGTATTACTTTGGATGTCATGTTGCCTTCAGATTATTAGTGGCTATATTTATGTTCATCATGATGCTAGTTGATATTAAGTTTTGGAGTATGATATCGGAGAGAGATGTTTACATGTGGATCTTAGCTGGATAGTTTTGTTCTTGTTATTAGAGTAGTAGGATTATTGTTTTCGGATTCATCATGATAGTAGTGTTATGCTATCTCGGAGTATTTTGGTATGATGATTTTATGATTTGGATTAGTCATTGAATATTGCTATGACTAGGATTACAGGTTGGTAGATGATAGTGGAGTATCAATTATCACTGTTATATTTTGGGGATAAATTCTGTCATTAAGTTGGTCAGGTGCCACCGAACCGGGCTTTTCTAGTGCAACCACATTTTCCTGTATGGGAAGGACCTAGCTGGGTCTGTTGTCATGCCTCTCGCCGGTGCCTCCAATGAGGGAAGGTTATGCGCGGGCGCTACCCTGATCAGGTAGGACGACATAAGCCTTGTGTGCTCAGGTTTAGTTTTGAGCTCATGTCCCCGTTTTGGACCGACGGTGGCCGTTGGTGCCTTTGATAGGCACGGGGCCACCCAGGACTGAACCCAAAAGAGGGTGTTGGTCGGACTGGCCAGGAGAGTGTCATGGCAGTAGATCAGTTTTGTCGGAACGCCATTGGTCCACCCGAATGGGAGTGTGAGGCCATGGGTTACGTGGTGTGGGTACAGTGTGCTACCTCTACAGTGTGTGTTTAATCTATCGATAGCCGTGTCCTCGGTCATGGGCACAAGTTCATACTAGGTCACACCATTCGATCAACACACACATGACGGAATGACATATAGATGATTTATATGATATATGTGAGCAGTAAAAGTTTGGCAGGATGTTGATGATGATATTGAGATGATCTTGAGGATGATCATTCAGTTCGTGATGTGGTCACGAGGTGACCGTGTGGATATGTTGATCACAAGGTGATCACATGGATGTATTGATCAAGAGGTGATCATGTGGACCACAAGGGTGTCGAGATGGTATTTGCTTGGTCGATTAGCCAAGAGTGAGATTGTTGTTGGGATGGAGATGTTGGTTTATCAGTATTGTAGTAGTTTCATATCATGCTTAGTAGTTGCTTTCGTATCATGGTAGCTGTTAATTTAATTAAGATGTTAAATGCTATGTTGTTGTCTTGCCTTGATGTTTTTGGTTGTTGTGAGCTTGCAAGTACATTCAATGTACTGACCTGGCGGGTCATGCCAGATTGCAGGTGATGCCGTGATTGCTTGATTGCTTGTTCATGGTTTCGATTCGTGTGAGCTAGATCGTGTCCCAGCCAGAGTCCATGCGGAGTGGAGTTCACCACCTTCGTCGTTGTTCGTTTGCTAGAAGATTTCCGCTGCTACGAGTTGTTCTGCTGCTAGCATAGAGAAAGTGTGGTATCGCTGGCGTAGTGTCGCCATGCTGATGTGAACCTTTGTAACATCAGACCTTTGTATTTATCCTTTGTAATAAGAGCTGATTTGTTCTATGTCAAGCAGTGCCGTATTCCAGAAGACTTCATCTCGATCTATGGGCTGGATTACAGGGCATTCCAGTTTCTCTGAGACTAGGTGCCACAGGCTTGGTATCAGAGTAGGTCTGACTGTAGGACGCCCTAGCCAGCACGAGCGGTAGAAACTGGTAGAAGTCAGTAGTTTAAAGTCTGGCTTGTTGATTGCATTTGGTTGCTGCATCTGTTTGTTGCATAGCATGCATATAGCCTTATTATTTGTTGCTAACGGTTTTATCTGGTGAGTGTAGCTGGCATTGGTTCGGATCCACTACAACTCAGCCTCTGCATTTCTCCAGCTTCCTTTTTCTTTCGGTGTTTGGTGTCATTTGTGTCCCAGCAGAGTGATGCCAAGTGATCCCAACACTGTTTGCAAAAATGGTGCTCAGGTATCGCGCCGATGTCTTTCTTTCAACCCCACCTATCGTTTCGGTGATGGACATGCTTCTATCCCGAATCGCTCTTTCATTTTGTCGTGTTGGAAACCCTTAATGATCTTAGTTATCAAGAAAGGGCAATGTCAACAGCCTCAATTTTTTCCCTGCTATCCTATTTCTTGGACGAGTACAGATCTTTTTCCGTCCGCTTTATAATAATGTGATTACGACCTTCGTGTTCCACTACATGATTACCGAGTACGTCCTCGCTTCTGCGCTAGTCCAGGTTACTACCTGGCTAAGCTAGCACTTGGTGTAGCGCTGTTTACACCAATTCTTCCACACATTTATTCGTCCTCGTGCACATCGTTACAACATGCTTGATCGGAGAACCGGAGATCCATCAAGATTTGTGTGCTTAAGTAGGCATTCATATTGTGTGAGTAGCAGTAATATGTGACATTGATTGTGTGTGAATTGATTGTTGTTGTGTGCTTTTGTTTAGTTGAGTTTTCTTTTGGTTCTTTCTTTTTGGGCCCTGGTGTTACATTATTTTTCCCTATAAAGAGTTGCTCATCAACCGACACCGGACTCGGAGAAGTAATAAGGATTTCAAATATTTGGAAGAAGCTCAGCTAAACATTATGGTCTACCCAGTCAACTGCATTATAGCATTAATATCTGCTCAGAATACCAATGGTGTCTCGGATTGATTATCAGCATCACGTCCCCATTAGTACAAAATCCCCACCCAGTAATGATCCAGCCTGTAGCAAGACAAGTCAGGTACAAGATCAACAGTATATTTCCAGACAGAGGTATGGATCATATACAAAGTTTTGGCTCAGCAATGCATGATGCTTGAAATATGTTATCATCCGAAATAAAGTCAGAATGTGATATGCTCAAGAAAGATAGTCAAACCATTTTTCTCATACACATAATCAGCCTCAGAATATTATGGGCATCTGTATGAATTTCAGTCTGTATATCAGTATGAAGTTTTGGATATAAGAAACCCAGTATTCTTCTCCACGCTATCGGAAGAAATTTATGATGCAAGGCTCCTCAATTTTCCTCAGCATGATATGTGAACAATTTCCGGCCCATGATACCCGGTTTTCCTCAGCAAGATACCTCGGTAAAAGCCTCTGACAGACGGAAATGAATTTTTCTCAACAAGCAAACCCGAGGAGAAGCTTCGCAAGTACGGAACTCAAGCTTCTCCGGTACAATAATCAGACCAAGCTTCATGTGTAAGCTATAGAGCCTTCTTCTGCATGATACCCTCATAAAAGATTTGAGCAGAAGCTGACGAGTCTTCCTCAGCAAGTTACTCGGATGGCTTCTCTTGTAAGCCACTTAGTCCACGTCAGTATCACACTACTGCACCTTCCTCAGAGATTATCTGATGAGTTGCCAATATATGGCAGTATTGCTCAAGAATCAGACTCGCAACATTTTTGTCGGAAGCACAAATTTGTCAGGGCATATGTCTTCTTCAGAAATCAAGTGTTCGGTTACTTATCTTTCCGCATATATGGTGAGAATGTGTCGTCGACATGCAAGTTACTCGGATAGCTTTCAACCCATGACACCTTGCCTTCTTCAGTACGACACCGCATGTCATATTCAGTATTGCTACAAGAGATGACACAGTGAGTCGGCAATATATGACAGTGCAGTTCAAGGACCAGACATGCAATAATTTTGTCAGAGGTACACTTCAGTCAAAACATATGCCTACCGCAAGAATCGAGTGTTCGGTGGCATGTTCTTAATATATATGGTAAGCATGCATCCCCAGTCATATACGTTCCTCATACAAGATGTGACAGTGATCAAGCAGATATACCTAAGAAAGGTACGGATCCAACAACCTCATGAGCCATGCAAATGAAGATAAGCTGTTATACATCTAATGAATTACAAGGATCGACAAGATCTAGAGATGACATCACAGAATCCACAGTCTTGACAATGGTCATCAAGATCATTATTCCCACAACTAACAAGGAGATGTCATAAAACCTTGTCACCTTCTTGTATGATTGGCCTCAACAATGATCTCCGTACAACTACAAACCCCGGGTATATGTCATATATGTGCGGACACAGGTCAGAAAAACAAGCACAAGGAATAATGCACTAACGATATCCATGGTCATACAAAGAATCAAGGACCGGTGTGGCCGAGCTATTTCAGTACGGTACCCTGAGAAAGAAAATCATGACCGTCAAAAGGATGAGACTGGCAGCAGAGGTATGATAATTTTTGCCAGACCATCAGGGTCCGGATAGCCAAGTCAGTTGGAGGCCATAATTCCATATGGATCCACAAAGGCATACTCTCAGCGGCCTACTCTATTTACTAGGATTTTCATATCCCGCTAACCCGCTTAAAATGGTTAGTGTGAAATATCCAAGTCTATTTGTCAGATCCAAGATTCCTTTGCAACCTCAGCAGTTTGACCTCAGCGGCAGTGTTAAAGTATATCATAGCCTATTACTACATATGGGTATATCGACCACATGAGAAAAATCAAAAGCCGAACAATCAGCTCAGACCCGGCATACTCACCGAAGGAATCAAGTACACAGTCAGTCTGTAAGGAAAAGCATTTGTCCATCAGCCCCCTGTCAGGCCAGTCTCAAGATGTGAATATTTGAGGTATGACATAGCTATAACTCCATACATCGTTATATTGCTCACGATAGAAGGTGGTCAAATCTCTGGTATATGCCACATGCTCGAGCCAAAGGAATAAATCAAAATAAATCAGTACCACCTATGAGCAGTCAAATCCAGTCATAAGATGGCCATGATTAATTCTCAACATTTATTGAAACCAGAAGGCTTGCATTTATTTGAAGCAACCCCATGGCAGAAGTAAAAAAGGTTTTCATGACCAAAAGAAAATTTATGCTCGGGTCCATTGGATATCACCATAGGTATGGAGAATCAACATCAGTAAAAAGGAATTGGCATATGAGCAAAGACCCGCCAGAATTTGGGGAAAGGTGAAGCAAGCCACCCTAGAGCAAGGTAAGTTGGTCATCTGAAATTCTTGTGGGAACAATAAATAAAGGAAAAAGGATACCCAAGTTGGAAACGGTGTCCTCAAGTCTACTTGTTCCCTGAGCAACCAAATCTCGAGGACGAGATTTATTTAAGGGGGTAAGAGTTGTAACAACCTTGCTTTTGGCCAATTTCTTTTATCTTTTGCTTTATTTGGTTTTTGCTCTGTTTTTCTTTTTGGAGTGGTTCTGTGGCCTTGCCACCTAGGAAATCATCCTTATTTCCCCTCCCAAGTGGCTCATCATTCTCAAAACCTTGCCAAGATCATGTCACTTCACTCCTTCACCAAACCCTAAAATCTTTTTCTACAGAATATTCCTTTTTCTATTAAAGGAATAACCCTATCTGTCCTAGGTTGTGAAGCAACCTATATTTCTGTCCATCCAAAAATTCCCAATTAATTCTAATAATTTCTTTGGGTCATATGTTGATCAAATATGCCCAAACTTTCCTGTCCTAGCCCAAGAATAATTCCCCAATAATTATTCTTCATTTCTGTCCTCAATGGCACTTTGTGAAGGATATGTCATTTATATTTTCCTACTGGCCCCCAAGCTTTTTGGGAATGCTTATATATCAAAATCATTGCCTCATGCACAAATTCAACTGTATTTTTCTAGCCAATCTTCCTTAGTGATTTTTCAAAATTTTTGTCAGACAGAAGGCTTTGTGAAGGAAGTACTAGCTAGGAGTATCCAAATGAGTTGAACTTTTGCACACTCCTTCATGTGCTCATATTAACCCTCTCCACCCATTTGAAGCCCAATCCAATGATCTATGTGAGCACATGACCAAATCTTTGATTCTGGCAATATTTTCAGGTTGTGAAACAAGTGTATTTTATATTGCTTCAATTTTTTCGATAAATTACCATATCATGCTCCTACCCATAAAACATCTCTCCACCCAATTTGGGATCATTTCATTGAGTTATTTGATCACCAAAATTAGTCCAAGTTTCTGGACAGAAATGATGTTTGTGAAGAAAGTACCATTTTGGCTTGTCCATTGGGTATGAGCTTTTTACAGCATCTTTATATGTCTATATCATGAAATTTTTCCAAACTTCATCCCATTCCATCACTCCATGTGAGTGCATCATCCAAATCAAGTTTGTGGACCAAATATGCAGTTGCAAAGCAACACTAGTCATTTGTGGTCCATTTCTTCTCTAAGCATCCAGGATTGTAGTCCTTCCTTAGATAAACCACCCAGACAACTCCATTGACCCCAATCAAGTTTCTGTGGATCACCAGTGCACGGCCAAGTTTGCTGCAGTAAACTTCAAACGATGATTTCCATTCCACCAAAGCACCTCAGGTCAAGACAATGCTTCATAAATGCTCCACCCTGGAAGGACTAGCTCCTAGACATAGTTTGCCATCCTCTATAGCCCTCTCCATGCCATCTCGTGTGGTGACCGTGCAGCTGGCATGCACATTCACTCTCTGTGCGATGTGGCATGTCCAGAGCACTGTTTGTGCTTCGGTGCCGCTCCATCTCGTCGTTTTAGCGCGCGTGAGCATGTCCCTTGGCTTCACCTCATCGTCGCAGTTCCCCTGGACCCCTCTCCCCCTCCGGCAGCTTCATCACCGACGCAAACCGTCATGTGCCCATGGACGTACAGTGGCGATTTGGCTCGAAGCTCGCTTGTCTCTTCTTCCCCGTGCTCCCTTGGCCGCCTATGCCCCTGTGAGCTCTCCCCTGTGCCTTCCCTGTCATCTACCTTCGAGCTCGAGTGCGTGCACACGCGTCCGCGGTGGTGCCAGCTCGACCTCCTCCCCCTCTGCCTCTATAAGGCCACCCGAGCCTCTCCCGAGCACCCCATCACCCTTGCCTCACTCCAAGACCCCTCCCTAGGCTCTTGCTTGAGCTCGAGGAGCTCTTGGTGTCCACCATCGCCGCCATGGCCGCCGCCTCTACTCACTCTAATTCTGGCGAACCACGCCCCCTCCCTTCATTCTTCCACCCCTAGTAGACCACCCGGGGCACCTAGAGCCTCCCCATGTCTTTACCTTTTCCCTGGTCGCACCAGAGCCCCAACTCCCACATCGACCAAAGCCACTGTCCGCCCGAGTCAAATCCATCATCATTTCAGTCCACTTCGCTGGCCGTGGATGGTTGCATTGGATACTCCGCTCATTTCGGAGCTCGTCCATAGCCAGAGCGTCGCCGGAGGTGCACTGTGGCACTGGCAATCACCGCCCGACGCCGACGGTCTCCCTCTGCTTTGCGGGCAGGCGCAAGGAAGACGATGCACTGGCCAGGCAGGCCCCCTCCTCCCCGCGGTCCCACTCGTCAGCCACATAAGACGCGGGCTGACGTGGATAAGTGGACGCGCATTTTGCTAAAATACGCTTTCAGTCAATGAAAGGATACTTTGGCCCTGCTTTGACCAAGAATACGCTTTCCCTACTGGAAAGCATATTTCACCGAAAGGCGCTTTCAGTTTTTTTGTTTGGGGGCCTGTTTGTGATGCTTTTATTTACAAATGGGTCACTGGCAAAAAAACTATCACAACTTTTCACCCATAGCTCCAAATCAGGTGATTCCAAAGCCCACTTCTTCGTCTCGTCGAGCCCGTTCTGTTGGTCACCTTTTCACCCTGTTTTGACATTCTGAAATGACCATTTTTTCCCTGCCCTTATTCAGCCCCTTCAAGAGAGTATGATTTCCGGTGATTCTTTCCGTGGGTTTCTCGCACTTTCTCCCGGTGATTTCTTTCACCCCAGGCAAGCCACACCCTACATTTGCATCAATGTAATGCAGTGACATGGTTTATCCATTTGAACTAGTTTAAAATATTGCTTTAGCTACATGACTTTGTGCATGGCATTTTCTCGGAGTATTATTTTGATCTTGCTGTTGCCATGCTATTGTTTGGGTTACTAGGAGTTATGTTTATAGTTGATGAGGATCATGTTGTCATTGGAGTATTAGTGGCTGATATTATGATTATTTTCATGATGGTATCTGTTATTAGTGGCTATATTTATGTTCATCATAATGCTAGTTGATATTATGTTTTGGAGTATGATATCGGAGATGATGTTTACATGTGGATCTTAGCTGGATAGCTTTGTTCTTGTTACAAGAGTAGTAGGATTATTGTTTTTGGATTCATCATGATAGTAGTGTTATGCTATCTCGGAGTATTTGGGTATGATGATTTTATGCTTTGGATTAGTCATTGAATATTGCTATGACTAGGATTACAGGTTGGTAGATGATAGCAGAGTATCAATTATCACTTTTATATTTTGGGGATAAATTTCGTCCCTAAGTTGGTCAGGTGCCACCAAACCGGGCTTTTCTAGTGCAACCACATTTGCCTGTATGGGAAGGCCCTAGTTGGGTCTGTTGTCATGCCTCTCGCGGGTGCCTCCAACGAGGGAAGGCTTTGCGCGGGCGCTAACCTGATCGGGTAAGATGACATAAGCCTTGTGTTCCCAGGTTTGGTTTTGAGCTCATGTCCCTGTTTGGGACCGTTTTGGCCACGATGGTGGCCATTGGTGCCTTTGGTACGCACGGGGCCACCCAGGACTGAACCCAAAAGGGGGTGTTGGTCGGAGTGGCCTGGAGAGTGTCATGGCAGTAGATCGGTTTTGTTGAAACGCCGTTGGTCCACCCGAATGGGAGTGCGAGGCCATGGGTTCCGTGGTGTGGGTATAGTGTGCTACCTTTGCAGAGTGTGCGTTTAATCTATCGATAGTCGCATCCACGGTCATGGGCACAAGTTCGTACTAGGTCACACCGTTCGATCAACGCGCACATGACGGAATGACATATAGATGATTTATATGATATATGTGAGCAGTAACAATTTGGTAGGATGTTGATGATGATATTGAGATGATCTTGAGGATGATTATTCAGTTCGTGATGTGGTCACGAGGTGACCGTGTGGATATGTTGATCACAAGGTGATCACATGGATGTATTGATCAAGAGGTGATCATGTGGACCACAAGGGTGTCGAGATGGTATTTGCTTGGCCGATTAGCCAAGAATGAGATTGTTGTTGGGATGGAGATGTTGGTTTATCAATATTGTAGTAGTTTCATATCATGCTTAGTAGTTGCTTTCGTATCATGGTAGCTGTTAATTTAATTAACCTGTTAAATGCTATGTTGTTGTCTTGCCTTGATGTTTTTGGTTGTCATGAGCTTGCAAGTACATTCAATGTATTGACCTGGCGGGTCATGCCAGATTGCAGGTGATGCCGTGATTGCTTGATTGCTTGTTCATGGTTTCCATTCGTGCGAGCTAGATCATGTCCCAGCCAGAGTCCCTGCGGAGTGGAGTTCACCACCTTCATCATTGTTCGGTTGCTAGAAGATTTCCGCTGCTACGAGTTGTTCTGCTGCTAGCATAGAGCAAGTGTATTATCGTAGGCGTAGTGTCGCCATGCTGATGTGAACCTTTGTAACATCAGACCTTTGTATTTATCCTTTGTAATAAGAGCTGTTTTGTTCTATGTCAAGCAGCGTCGTATTCCAGAAGACTTCATCTTGATCTCTGGGCTGGAATACGGGGCATTCCGATTTCTCTGAGCCGGGGTGCCACAGTTCATCCAACCCCCACCGGGAACAGTTCATCCAACCCCCAACAACACTCACTGTTCATCAAGAGGCAGCAGGTTCGATCGGCTTCAGTTAGGAGTAGTTGCGAAGGAATCGCACGATCGGGTTCAGTTAAAAGCCAGGAATCAATCGATCGCTCGGGTTCACTAACGCATATCCAATGCAATCGCTCGGGTTCAGTATGTGAACGCCTCACTCGGGTTCAGTTAGAGCCCAACGCCTCGCACCCACGCACGTACGTGTACAAGAGAAACGTGCAATCCCTCTATGCATCGCTCGGCCCCGACCACCCACCGTAACCGGGAACTCCCCGATATTTATCTCGCCCTCGCTTCTACCACGGTTTTTCCGTCATGGACGGCCCAAAGAATCTCATGCAGCTACGTCTCCGGCCCGCCCAGTACAAAAAGCCCATTTTTTGTCATGATTTTTTTTCATAGAAGTAGGAGCCTACCACATCTGTGATGATACCGGGTTTTGTCATAATTATCGTCATAGAAGTGTCATAAGCATGACAGGAAAAAATCGTTCAACCCAAAATGTCATGGATGTGTCTTTTTTTTGTAGTGTGTGTCAACCAACTCCTACGACATATTTGACTCACCAAATGAGGGAATTTTAAGATGCTTTATGGCTAAATGCCCTAAGGTATCACACCCCGAGTATATTGATTTCAATAAAGATGAAGATGATTTGCTAGGTAATGTTGATTTGCTTGTTGACAATGGTAGTGATGAAAACTATGATGAAATTGCTATTAATCATGCTAATCAAGATGAAACGAATGACAATGATAAGAAGGAGATTGAGCGTCTAACTAAAGATAACTCATGAGAAGCTACACTTTGAGAAGCCCAATTTAGCGCAAGAACATGGGTTCTTAAAAGCAATCAATGATGATCTTCGGAAGAAAAGTTCTTCTTACATTGCCAAGCGTTTACTCTTGTCTACTTACATGCCACAAGTAAAGTCTAGCAATAAGAGTAAGAAAGATTCTTCTTCTAGTAGTAACAATAATCATGCTAAATCCAATATTGTTGCTCTAGTTCTCTTGATTCCACTAATTATTTTCTTAGCCAAGTTACACTTGAGCAAGAAAATAGCTTATTGAAGGGAATTATAGATAAAGGTGTTTACAAGAGCCTTGCCGGAAGTAAGCAATTTGAGGAAATTGTATGCAAGCAAGGAAGGCACTGGAAGAATTAAGGTGTTGGTTTTAAACGAAAGTTCAATGCCAATGGAGTTGAGTGGAACAAGATCAATACCCAAGACGAAGTTTGTTCCTCAACAAGAGAAGTATGACCCTACTTCCTTAAAGGGAACTGATATGTCTCCAACGTATCTATAATTTATGAAGTATTCATGCTATTATATTACCCGTTTTGGATGTTTAATGGGCTTTACTACACACTTTTATATTGTTTTTTGGGACTAGCCTAATAACCGGAGGCCCATCCTAGATTGTTGTTTTTGCCTATTTCAGTGTTTCACAGAAAAGGAATAATGTCGCCTTTGGGAGAGTTATTTTTGGAACAGAAGCAATGCAGGAGACTTGGAGTAGACGTCAGGGAAGCTTCGAGGAAGCCACGAGGCAGGGAGGCACGCCCTACCCCCTGGG
>NC_041393.1:546396097-546504810 GCF_002162155.2 Triticum dicoccoides | reverse complement strand
TGGATCCCCTGACCGATTTCTTTTGCCTATATATGTCCATATACCCTAAAACCTCTCGGGAGCACAATAGATCGGGAGTTCCGCTGCCGCAAGCCTCTGTTGCCACCAAAAACCAATCAGGACCCTGTTCCGGCACCCTGCTAGAGGGGGGATCCCTCACCGGTGGCCATCTTCATCATCCCAGCGCTCTCCATGACGAGGAGGGGGTAGTTCACCCTCGGTGCTGAGGGTATGTACCAGTAGCTATGTGTTTGATCTCTCTCTCATGTTCTTGATTTGGCATGATCTTGATGTATCGCGAGCTTTGCTATTATAGTTGGATCTTATGATGTTTCTCCCCCTCTACTCTCTTGTAATGGATTGAGTTTTCCCTTTGAAGTTATCTTATCGGATTGAGTCTTTAAGGATTTAAGAACACTTGATGTATGTCTTGCCGTGCTTATCTGTGGTGACAATGGGATATTCACGTGATCAACTTGATGTATATTTTGGTGATCAACTTGCGCGTTCAATGAACTTATGCATAGGGGTTGGCACACGTTTTCGTCTTGACTCTCCGGTAGAAACTTTGGGGCACTCTTTGAAGTACTTTGTGTTGGTTGAATAGATGAATCTGAGATTGTGTGATGCATATCATATAATCATGCCCACAGATACTTGAGGTGACATTGGAGTATCTAGGTGACATTAGGATTTTGGTTGATTTGTGTCTTAAGGTGTTATTCTAGTACAAACTCTATGATAGATCGAACGGAAAGGATAGCTTCATGTTATTTTATTATGGACTCTTGAATAGATCAATCAGAAAAGATAACTTTGAGGTGGTTTCATACCCTATCATATTGTTTGTTCTCCACTATTAGTGGCTTTGGAGTGACTCTTTGTTGCATGTTGAGGGATAGTTATATGATCCAGTTATGTTATTATTGTTGAGAGAACTTGCACTAGTGAAAGTATGAACCTTAGGCCTTGTTTCCTAGCATTGCAATACCGTCTGTGCTCACTTTTATCATTAGTTACCTTGCTGTTTTTATAACTTCAGATTACAAAAACCTATATCTACCATCTCTTCACCGAACTAGTGCACCTATACAATTTACCATTGTATTGAGTGTGTTGGGGACACAAGAGACTCTTTGTTATTTGGTTGCAAGGTTGTCTGAGAGAGACCATCTTCATCCTACGCCTCCCACGGATTGATAAACCTTAGGTCATCCACTTGAGGGAAATTTGCTACTGTCCTACAAACCTCTGCACTATGAGGCCCAAAAACGTCTACAAGGAGAATGTTGCGTACTAGACATCAATCTCTTTTCTGGCGCCATTGTCGGGGAGGTGAGTGCTTGAAGGTATATCTTTAGATCTTGCAATCGAATCTTTTTGTTTCTTGTTTTATCACTAGTTTAATCTATAAAAGAAAACTACAAAAAATGGAATTGAGTTTGTCTCATACGCTTCATCTTTTTAATATCTTTTGTGAGAATGATGGCAAGGAAAATTGTGCCCAAGTGCTAGAAGAAGAAGTCTATAAAATGTTTGGCACTAAATCTTTTAATGAGGAGCATGATTGCAATGTTGTTAGTTTGAATTCTTTGAATACCCATGATGCTAATGATATGCAAAGCCACAAGCTTCGGGAAGCTATGTTTGATGAAGATGATATTTTTTGTCCCCCAAGTTTTGATGAGCAATTTTATTATGATGAAAGCATGCCTCCTATTTATGATGATTATTGTGATTATACGTATGCTATAAATAATAAAGATAATATTGAAACTTGTCATCATGATTTTAATTTTCAATTGGATTATGCCTCACATGATAGTTATTTTGTTGAGTTTACTCCCACTATTATTCATGAGAAGAAATTTGCTTATGTGGAGAGTAGTAAAATTTCTATGCAAGTAGATCATGAAAAGAATGCTTTAGGTGTTGGTTATATTGTTGAATTCATTCATGATGCTACTGAAAATTATTATGAGGGTGGAACATATGCTTGTATGAATTGCAATAATATCAAGTTTCCTCTGTATCTGTTGAAAATCTTGAAGCTATGCTTGTTTTGCCTTCCTGTGCTAGTTGATTATTGTTCCCATAAGTTGTTTGATCACAAAATCCCTATGCATAGGAAGTGGGTTAGACTTAAATGTGCTAGTCATATTCTTCATGATGCTCTCTTTATGTTTCAATTCTTATCTTTTATGTGAGCATCATTGAAATCATCATGCCTAGCTAGGGGCGTTAAACGTTAGCGCTTGTTGGGAGGCAACCCAACTTTATTTTTCTTTCTTACTTTTTGTTCCTGTTTAGTAATAAATATTTCATCTAGACTCTGGTTATATGTGGTTTTATGTCTTAATTAGTGTTTATGCCAAGTAGAACCTTTGGGAAGACTTGGGTGAAATCTTTGTGATCTTGCTGTAAAAAACAGAAACTTTTGCGCTCACGATATTAGCTGCCATTTTTTACTGGAGAGTGATTTTAGGTTGACTCTTTTTTCAGATGATTAATAGACAAATTACTCAAGTCCAGCAATTTATTTCAGAATTGTTGGAGTTACATAAGTATTCGAGTGATACAGATTACTACAGACTGTTCTGTTTTTGACATATTCTATTTTCTATGTGTTGTTTGCTTATTTTGATGAATCTATGAGTAGTATCGGAGGGTATGAACCATAGAGAAGTTTGAATACAGTAGATATTACACCCATATGAATTTAGAATGAGTTCACAACAGTACCTAAGTGGTGATTTATTTTCCTATACTAACGGAGCTTACGAGTTTTCTGTTGAGTTTTGTGTTGTGAAGTTTTCAAGTTTTGGGTAAAGATTCGATGGACTATGGAATAAGGAGTGTCAAGAGCCTAATCTTGGGGATTCTCAAGGCACCCCAAGGTAATACTCAAGGATAACCAATAGCCTAAGCTTGGGGATGCCCCGGAAGGCATCCCCTCTTTCATCTTCATTCATCGGTAACTTTACTTGGAGCTATATTTTTATTCACCACATGATATGTGTTTTGCTTGGAGCATCATTTTATTTTGTTAGTATTTGCTTTCTGTTATTTATAATAATGTTTTGCGTCTATGTTTTCAATAAGAATGTTAAGGATAGCCTTTATCATGCTTATTTTGCAAGTATACATGTTGCTGTTTCAAAACAGAAAGTTTACCGCTGTTGCAAAAATTCCCTAGAAAAGTAAGAGAATGACATAATATTGAAACTTTTTGAATATTAAGATCTGATAAATCTTCTACAGTGTAGTATTTTTCTCATAATTTTTGGAGTTAGGGAAGTATGATGAATCTTGCATTCTTTACAGACTATACTGTTTTGGTAGATTGCTATTATGTTTGCATTGTTTGCATATGTTTGCTTGTTTAATGATTCTATTTGAGGATAGGAGTATTAAATATGCATAGACATTTAGTATGCAATGTTTAATAATAATTTTAGTGATTTGTTACAGTAGAAAATGATAAGGTTTTTGCATTGGTTTATACTAACTTATCTCACGAGTTCTTGTCGAGTTTGGTGTGGATGAAGCTTTCGAGATTTAGGAAACCGTGATATGAAAGGAATTAAGGAGACACAAAAGCTCAAGCTTGGGGATGCCCAAGGAACCCCAAGATAATATTTCAAGAAGTCTCAAGCATCCAAGCTTGGGGATGCCCCGGTAGGCATCCCACCTTTCTTCTTCAACAATTATCGGTTAGTATCGGTTGAGCCTAAATTTTTGCTTCTTCACATGATGTGTGCTATCCTTGAAATGTCATTTTGCTTTATTTTTCTTGATGTTTGAATAAAGTAATTAAGATCTGAAATTCTTAAATGAGAGAGAGTCTTTGCATAGCTAAATAATTGTTTGATTACTCATTGATCTTCACTTACATCTTTTTGGAATAGTTTTTCATTTACTCGTGTGCTTCACTTATATCCTATGAGTAAATGGTTGAATGAGTTGAATATCATAAATATGAATTATATATGTTTCATATGCTTACCCCATTGGGAGTAATGACTTCACATCTAAGAAGTAGAGGTGGTAAATTTATTGAAGGTTAGCAAACATTGTATTGGTCACTTGAACAATTCATGAAAGAATATTGAAGGAAGAGAGATTTCACATATAAATATGCTATCTTAGACATCTTCTATGATTGTGAACCCCATTAATTATTTTCAAACCTGAGCAAATTAGTTGAAATTGGACAAGGAAGACAACGTAATGAGTTATGCTTGGGTATATTTGTATAGAAGTTATATTGTTATAGATCCTCCAACATGTGATGCTTGTTGTTTAGAATCCTTTGCTAGCCAAATATTTGTACTAAGTGGGAATACTGCTTGTGCATCCAAATTCCTTGAACCAAGTTTCTTCCATGAGTGTCCACCATACCTACCTATATCCTGTATTTTCCTGCCATTTCAAGTAAATTTGCATGTGCCAAACTCTAAACATTCAAATAATAATCTGTTTTATATGCCCGAATCGCTCATGTAGCACTAGGAGCTATCAGTATCTTCCATTCTAGGTGGGTTATTCTCACGATGAGTGGACTCCGCTCATCATTCACGAGAAAAATGGCTAGTAACTGGGATGCCCAGTCCCACGATCAAAAGATCAAAATCAAATCAAAATAATTGCAAATAAACCTCCCCCAGGATTGTTGTTAGTTGGAGGCACCCGTTGTTTTGGGCAAGCCATGGATTGATGATTGTTGGTGGAGGGGGAGTAAAAACTTTACCATTCTGTTTGGGAACCGCCTATAATGTATGTAGTATGGAAGATATTGGGAACTCTTGGTTGTTATGTTGACAATGAAAGCATACCTCTCAAAATTATTTATCTCTATTTCAAAATCGAGCTCTAGCACCTCTGCAAATCCCTGCTTCACTCTGTGAAGGGCCTATCTTTTACTTTTATGCAAGAGTCAGTAGTATTCCTTCTCATTCCAACCTACTCTTTAGTTGGCAAGCATCATGTGATGGGGAAAGATCTAAGCATATATGGCCATTCAAATATATTTGATCATGAATTATTACTGTTGACAATTATCTATATGATAAGTAAGTTGGGAGGCAAAACATTAAGCCCCTATCTTTCTCTGTGTTTGATCGATGCTATTTGTTCTAAAAATATGCTTTGAGTGGTAGCAATCGTGGAAGACTATATGATAGTTAAGTATGTGGAGTTTGCTAAATCAAAGCTCTGACATAGACCCTTCCTGAAAATAAGATGAATTGCAATTGTTTGATGACTATGAATGAAGTTTGCTAGTTTTCAAGAAAGTTTATGGTCTATGCTTTAACATGTGAATAGCTTGTTACTTGATCATTAAAAGTTTTATGAGATGAGCTACTATTATGACATATAATGATGCTAGAAAAGGTAACTGAAATTATCATTGATCAAACTTGTGCACTTGCTAGCATTCACACTTCATAAATTCTTTCTTTTATCATTTACCTAATCGAGGACGAGCAGGAATTAAGCTTGGGGATGCTGATACGTCTCCAACGTATCTATAATTTATGAAGTATTCATGCTATTATATTACATGTTTTGGATGTTTAATGGGATTTACTATACACTTTTATATTATTTTTGGGACTAACCTATTAACCGGAGGCCCAGCCCAGATTGTTGTTTTTGCCTATTTCCGTGTTTCGCGGAAAAGGAATATCAAACGGAGTCCAAACGGAATGAAACCTTCGGGAGAGTTATTTTTTGAACAGAAGCAATCCAGGAAACTTGGAGTAGACGTCAGGGAAGCTTCGAGGAAGCCACGAGGCAGGGAGGCGCGCCCTACCCCCTGGGCACGCCCCCACCCTCGTGGGCCCCTTGTAGCTCCCCTGACCGACTTCTTTCGCCTATATATGTCCATATACCCTAAAACCTCTCAGGAGCATAATAGATCGGGAGTTCCGCCGTCGCAAGCCTCTGTTGCCACCAAAAACTAATCGGGACCCTGTTCCGGCACCCTGCCGGAGGGGGGATCCCTCACCGGTGGCCATCTTCATCATCCCGACGCTCTCCATGACGAGGAGGGAGTAGTTCACCCTCGGGGCTAAGGGTATGTACCAGTAGCTATGTGTTTGATATCTCTCTCATGTTCTTGATTTGGCATGATCTTGATGTATCGCGAGCTTTGCTATTATAGTTGGATCTTATGATGTTTCTCCCCCTCTACTCTCTTGTAATGGATTGAGTTTTCCCTTTGAAGTTAACTTATCGGATTGAGTCTTTAAGGATTTGAGAACACTTGATGTATGTCTTGCCGTGCTTATCTGTGGTGACAATGGGATATTCACGTGACCAACTTGATGTATGTTTTGGTGATCAACTTGCAGGTTCAATGAACTTATGCATAGGGGTTGGCACACGTTTTCGTCTTGACTCTCCGGTAGAAACTTTGGGGCACTCTTTGAAGTACTTTGTGTTGGTTGAATAGATGAATCTAAGATTGTGTGATGCATATCATATAATAATGCCCACGGATACTTGAGGTGACATTGGAGTATCTAGGTGACATTAGGGTTTTGGTTGATTTGTGTCTTAAGGTGTTATTCTAGTACGAACTCTATGATAGGTTGAACGGAAAGGATAGCTTCATGTTATTTTATTACGGACTCTTGAATAGATCGACTAGAAAGGATAACTTTGAGGTGGTTTCATACCCTACCATAATATCTTTCTTTGTTCTCCGCTATTAGTGGCTTTGGAGTGACTCTTTGTTGCATGTTGAGGGATAGTTATATGATCCAGTTATGTTATTATTGTTGAGAGAACTTGAACTAGTGAAAGTATGAACCTTAGGCCTTGTTTCCTAGCATTGCAATACCGTTTGTGCTCACTTTTATCATTAGTTACCTTGCTGTTTTTATAATTTCAGATTACAAAAACCTATATCTACCATTCATATTGCACTTGTATCACCATCTCTTCACCGAACTAGTGCACCTATACAATTTACCATTGTATTGGGTGTGTTGGGGACACAAGAGACTCTTTGTTATTTGGTTGCAGGGTTGTTTGAGAGAGACCATCTTCATCCTATGCCTCCCACGGATTGATAAACCTTAGGTCAGCCACTTGAGGGAAATTTGCTACTGTCCTACAAACCTCTACACTGGGAGGCCCAACAACATTTACAAGGAGAAGGTTGCGTAGTAGACATCTGGAACACAAGTTCAAGATGATCTTCGACCACAAGACCACAAGCTAAAAGGCAAGGACAAGCTTCAAGAGGAGATTGATGCATTTGAAGAAGCTCCTAAGGCCTTGGTCAAGTGGGTTCCCAAGACTACATCAAGTTCTACTTCATCAAGTACTACTATAACCCAAGGATTCCCATCAAGTTTATGTGGATCCCAAAGAAGAAGAACTAGAGAGTTCTTGAGGGTGACTCCACCAAAATATTTCACTCATATTCATATTGGCAAGGACAAGTGCAATCAACTTCCACATCTTGCACTAGTTCAAGGAGTCACAAACCCTCTTGTTGGTAAGTCAAGGGACAAGGTAACCGAATGCTTTCATGGACATCATCATATGTGTACTTCACTCTATGTTTATGAATATTCTTGTTTGTTCCTTGTGGGACTAACCCATGTAGGTATTGAAAGTGCAACTCACTCTAATGGATTGCTCCAAATGATCTACATCAACGTTGCGCATCCACATCTTCAACATCTACATGAAGTCATCACTACAAAACCCAAGGTTAGTTCATCCCTCTAAAAGGGGATATCACATTTAGGGGGATCTTTACTCTAAGAATTGGGCTAAAGCAACTCTAATGGTGTGAACACAACAATGCTTTATGTAAAATCGGTAACCCCACTTGTGCTTAAACAATGAGTATGACCTATGATCATATGTTCTCATTTGACTCCTAAGTCAATATACTCATATATAGATGGCCTAGTCATCGCCAATTCCTTGATAGATGCTAGAGTGTTTGTGCATGCTTTGCCACATATTTCATTTGCTATCTTATTGTGTGAGCATGCTGGTTGCATAATTTTCACCATTCGAGGACATCCATTTGTTGATTTGATTGTTTGGCTTTTTCTTTTTGCCAAATGGATGGACAAGAATGCCTAAGTACTCCCTCTAGCTATCTATGTTTTTTCTCGTCTCAAACTCTATTCTTGCTACATCACAAAGTATGAACAAGTTGATTTCGGACCCTCCGGGTGAGAGCCACTCGGAGCCACCGATCCATCAAGAACTTAAACTTCCAAAACCTCTTAATGCATCTCGATCAGACTGATCCACCATACTCGGTCTCACCAAAATCATTAGGTTGATCTAGGTTTTCACCTCGGTGCAACCGATTAGAACTGTTTGGTCACACCAAGTTATAGTAACTGCTCACAGTTTTGCATCTCGGTGCCACCGAGTCGTTCCACTCAGTCACACCGACAGTGACTGTGTATATATACTCCGCGAGTTGTAATTTGGAAATTTCTTCAAACTCTCAACTGCGCCTACCCAGCTCTGCCGCCCCTCCAGGTCTCCGGATCGTCTTCTCGTCGCCAGCGACCTCCTGCCGCTGGTCTCCACCGTCGTCAACGAGAATCTCTGATATGTCTCTATCGCATCTACTTTTCCTAACGCTTTTCCTCTTGTTTTGGACTCTAATTTGCATGATTTGAATGAAACTAACCCGGACTGACGCTATTTTCAGCAGAACTACCATGGTGTTGTTTTTGTGCAGAAATAAAAGTTCTAGGATTGGAACGAAACTTTGCATGGATTTTTTATACAATAAAAGAAAATATGTAGAGCCAAGAACCACCGAAGGGGGGGACCTGGGTGGGCACAACCCACCAGGGCCGACCACCCCCTCCAAGCGCGCCCAGGTGGGTTGTCCCCACCTGGTGGCACCGATGACCCTGAAACCGACGCTATAAAATCACATTTTTCCATAAAAAATCAGGGAGAAAGAATTATCATGTTCCGCGAGACGGTGCCGCCTCCGTCTCATGTTCTTCATCAGGAGGCCAGATTTGGAGTCCCTTTGGGGCTCCGGAGAGGGGGATCTTTGATCGTCGTCATCACCAACACATCTCCATCACCAATTCCATGATGCTCGCCACTGGGAGTGAGTAATTTCTTCGTAGGCTCGCTGGTCGGTAAGGAGTTGGATGAGATTCATCATGTAATCGAGTTAGTTTTGTTAGGGCCTGATCCCTAGTATCCACTATGTTCTGAGATTGATGTTGCTATGACTTTGCCATGCTTAATGCTTGTCACTTTGGGCCTGGGTGCCATGCTTTTAGATCTGAACCATTTATGTTATCACAATTATATCCATGTTCTAGATCCGATCTTGCAAGTTATAGTCACCTACTACGTGTTATGATCCGGCAACCTCGGAGTGACAATAGTTGGGACCACTCCCGGCGATGATCGTAGTTTGAGGAGTTCATGTATTCACCGTGTGTTAATGCTTTGTTCCGGTTCTCTGTTAAAAGGACTCCTTAATATCCCTTATTTTCCAATAGGACACCGATGCCACGGGAGGGTAGGACAAAAGATGTCATGCAAGTTCTTTCCATAAGCACGTATGACTATTTACGGAATACATGCCTACATTATATTTATGAACTGGAGCTAGTGTCGTATCGCCCTAGGTTATGAATGTATCATGATGAATATCATCCAATGAGTCACCGATCCAATGCCTACGAATTTACCTTAATTGTTGTTGTTAAGTTACTACTGCTGCTACTGCTATTGTTACTGCTACCAAATCACTGCTATCACTGTTACCATTACTGTTGCTGCTGCTACCATTATAAAAACTATCATATTACTGTGCCACTAATCACTTTGCTACAGATAATTAATCTCCATGTGTGGTTGAATTGACAACTCAGCTGCTTTGCAAGTATTCTTCGGCTCCCCTTGCGTCGAATCTATAAATTTGGGTTGAAAACTCTACCCTCGAAAAATGTTGCGATCCCATATACTTGTGGGTTATCAAGACATTTTTCTGGCGCTGTTGCCGGGGAGCATAGCTATATTTGTTGTCTCACTTGGGATCATTATCATATTATCACTATGAAGAATCTGAAGGATGCTAAGACTAAGATTTTTTCCTCAAAGACGACGGGAGGTAAGGAACTGCCATCGAGCTCCACTTTAGATACACCTTCTGTTATAAGTAAACTTGCAACACCACCACATACTATTAATTCTGATATGTCGCAAGTTGCTGATGATGCTACTTATGCTATGAATGCTACTCATGATGATGCTAGTACCTTGGTTGATGATGATGTTCCACTAGGTGAATTTCTTGATGAACAAATTGCTAGAGTAAGACAACATGATATTGTTGAATCTGATGATGAGCTTGGAACTGAAAATCTTGAAACACCTACTAGAACTAGTCCTCCTAGATATGAATTGCCAAAAGTACCGGAAGGTTATGCTATGAGTGAGGAGGAAACTAGAGATATTCTTGCTTGTAAGAATAGAGATGATCTAGAGAAATTATTATGCAAGTATAGAAAGATATCTGAATGCTAAAATGAAATGTGATCCTAAGTTTGCTACTTCAACTATCTTTATTGCTGATAAGGATTATGAATTCTCTGTCGACCCAGAGTTAATTACTTTGGTTGAATCTGATCCTTTCCATGGTTATGAAACTGAAACTGTTGTGGCACATCTTACTAACTTGAATGATATAGCCACCCTTTTTGCTCATGATGAGAAGATTCGCTATTACTATATTCTCAAGTTATTTCCATTCTCAATACTCTTGCTCCTGGTTGTGTGCATAGTCCCCAGGATATGATTTATTACTTCTCTGAAAAATATTTCCCTACTCATAAGAAACAAGTTGCCTTGCAGGAAATATTTAACTTTGTGCAAATTGAAAAAGAGAGTCTCCCACAAGCTTGGGGAAGGCTTCTCCAATTGCTTAATGCTTTGCCTGATCATCCTCTTAAGAAAAATGAAATACTTGATATCTTGTATAATGGACTAACCGATGCTTCTAGGGATTTCCTAGATAGTTTTGCTGGTTGTGTTTTCAGGGAATGAACAATTGGGCAAGCTGAAGAATTATTGAATAACATATTGAAAAACTATGATGATTGGACTCCTCCTGAAACACCTATTAAACCCACTCCGAATAAGAGGGGTATCTTATATCTCAGTCCTGAAGATATGCAAGAGGCAAAGAAATCTATGAAGGAAAAGGGTATTAAAGCCGAGGATGTTAAAAAATTACCACCTATTGAAGAAATATATGAGCTTGAAGCACCACCACCACCTAAGGTGGTAGAGGTAAAATCTTTAATGAAATTCAATGATAGTGATGATCCTCGTGATAAACATCCTAGTCAATGTCTTTATGAGTTTGATAATTACATTAGAAAGCAAGATCACTTCAATGCAAATGTTATGAAACAATTGAAATACAACTCTGATATGATTGCTCTCTTAAGTGACTTGTTATTTAGAATCTCAAATGATGTTAGTGTTGGGGAACGCAGTAATTTCAAAAAAATCCTACAAACACGCAAGATCTATCTAGGTGATGCATAGCAACAAGAGGGGAGAGTGTTGTCTACGTACCCTAGTAGACCGAAAGCGGAAGCGTTATGACAACGCGGTTGATGTAGTCGTACGTCTTCATGATTCGACAAATCCTAGCACCGAAGATACGACACCTCCACGATCTGCACACGTTCAGCTCGGTGACGTCCCACAAACTCTAGATCCAGCTGTGGTCGAGGGAGAGTTTCGTCAGCATGATGGCATGGTGATGGTGATGATGAAGTTACTGGCGCAAGGCTTCGCCTAAGCACTACGACGATATGACCGAGGTGCAAATCTATGGAGGGGGGCACCGCACACGGCTAAAAGATCAACTTGATCAACTTGTATGTCTATGGGGTGCCTCCCTCCCCCGTATATAAAGGCGTGGAGGAGGGGAGGGCCGACCCTCTATGGCGCGCCCAAGGGGGGGAGTCCTAGTCCCAGTAGGAGTAGGTTTCCCCCCTTCCCTAGTTGGAGTAGGAGAAGAAGGAAGAGGGAGAGGGAGAGAAGGAAAGGGGGGCCAGCCGCCTTCCCAATTCGGATTGGGCTTGGGGGGCACGCCCCCACCTTGGCCGCCTCCTCCTCTCTTCCACCATGGCCCATTAAGGCCCATTAACTCCCCGGGAGGTTTCGGTAACCTCCCGGTACTCCAAAAAAATGCCCAAACCATCCGGAACCTTTCCGGTGTCCAAACATAGCCTTCCAATATATCAATCTTTATGTCTTGACCATTTCAAGACTCCTCATCATGTCCATCATCACATCCGGGACTCCAAACAACCTTTGGTACATCATATCACATAAACTCGTAATACAAATCGTCATTGAACGTTAAGCGTGTGGACCCTACGGGTTCGAGAACTATGTAGACATGACTAAGACACGTATCCGATAAATAACCAATAGTGGAACATGGATGCTCATATTGGTTCCTACATATTCTACGAAGATCTTTATTGGTCAAACCGCATAACAACATACGTTGTTCTCTTTGTCATCGGTATGTTACTTGCCCGAGATTCGATCGTCGGTATCATCATACCTAGTTTAATCTCGTTACCGGCAAGTATATTTACTTGTTACATAATACTTCATCCCGCAACTAAATCATTAGTTACAATTCTTGCAAGGCTTATAGTGATGAGTATTACTGAGAGGGCCCAGAGATACCTCTCCGAAACACGGAGTGACAAATCCTAATCTTGATCTATGCCAACCCAACAAACACCTTCAGAGACACCTGTAGAGCACCTTTATAATCACCCATTTACGTTGTGACATTTGGTATCACACAAAGTGTTCCTCCGGTATTCGCGATTTGCATAATCTCATAGTGTGAGGAACTTGTATAAGTTATGAAGAAAGCAGTAGCAATGAAACTGTAACGATCATAATGCTAAGCTGACGGATGGGTCATGTCCATCACATCATTCTCCTAATGATGTGATCCCGTTCATCGAATGACAACACATGTCTATGGTTAGGAAACATAACCATCTTTGATTAACGAGCTAGTTAAGTAGGGGCATACTAGTGACTATATGTTTTTTCTATGTATTCACACATGTAATAAGTTTCCGGTTAATACAATTCTAGCATGAATAATAAACATTTATCATGAATTAAGGAAATAAATAATAACTTTATTATTGCCTCTAGGGCATATTTCCTTCAGTTAGAGGTGTCGGAAAGCATGCCTCTATGGTTCAAACTCAATTAGAACAAGTTGCTAAATCTCAAAGAGAGATGCTTGATGAAATGAACAATAATATAAGTGACTTTGCTGTTAGAGTAGCAACTAGAGGAAGTAAAATGACTTAGGAACCACTTTATCCTGAGGGTCACCCAAAGAGAATTGAACAAGACTCTCAAAGAATTAACACTGATGCACCTGGTCCTTCTAAAAAGAAAAAGAAGAAGAAAAATAATAGGACTTTGCCTGCCTCTAGTGAACCTGAAATAGAAAACCTCCTGATAATGATAATGAAATTTCTATCTCTGATGCTGAAACTCAATCTGGTAACAGACACTCACCTTCTGATAACGAGAAAGATAATGATGAGGTTCATGAAGACACTCAAACAAATAATAAAGAACCACACAATGATGTTGAGATAGAACCAACAATTGATCTTGATAACCCACAACCCAAGAATAAAACATATGATAAAAGAGACTATGTTGCTAGAAAACACGGTAAGGAAAGAGAACCATGGGTTCAAAAGCCTATGCCCTTTCCACCAAAGTCAACTAAAAAGAAAGATGATGAAGAATTTGAACGCTTTGCTGAAATGATTAGGCCAGTCTTTTTCCGTACTCGCTTGACTGATATCTTAAAAATGCCTCTTTATGCAAAGTACATGAAAGATATCATCACCAATAAGAGAAAAATACCAAAAGCTGAAATCTCCACTATGCTTGCTAATTATACTTTTAAAGATGGAGTACCTAAAAAACTTGGAGATCCAAGAATACCAACTATACCTTGCTCCATTAAAAGAAATTATGTGAAAACTGCTTTATGTGATTTGGGAGCTGGTGTTAGTGTTATGCCTTTCTATTTATATAAAAGACTTGATTTTAATAAACTCACACTCACTGAAATATCTGTGCAAATGGCTGACAAATCAACTGCCATACCTATCGGTATTTGTGAGGATGTGCCCGTTGTTGTTGCTAATGTTACTATTTTGACTGACTTTGTTATACTTGAGATGCTCGAGGACGATAACATGTCGATTATCCTTGGTAGACCTTTCTTGAATAATACAGGGATTGTTATCGATTGCAATAAAAGCAAGGTCACTTTTCATATCAATGGTAACGAGCATACGGTGCACTTTCCGAAAAAACAATTCCAAGTGAATGGTATTAATGTTATTGAAAAATCTCTGACGATCACTATTGGAAGTTTTCAACTACCCCTACCTACTGTTAAAAAGAAATATGAAATGCTTATTGTTGGGGACATTCATATCCCCATTGAGGTAACTTAGTGATTCCCGAAAGTTCTTTGGTTTCGTGCTAATCGAAAGTGGTTGTTAATAAGACTTGATCAACCTTATTAATGGATCATTTTTTAGAGGTATGAAGTTGACGAATTTAGTGAGCACTACCTTCTGCCCCTACCTTTTGTTTTCTATTTTCTTAGTTAAATAAAATAAAATGCCATGCTTTGTCTATTTTCTGAGTTTTCTGTGCAATAAAACATGACCCAAAAATAAAAGTTCTCAGAATGCTCTGAAAATTTAATATGATTTTTTCTGAATATTTCTAAATTTCTGGTGTAAATAATATCAAAGGGAGGTGTAACAGGTGGGCAGAACCCACCTAGGCATGCCAGGATCCCCAGGAGCACCCTGGTGGGTTGTGGTCCCCATGTGGGCCCCCTCACTTGCTTCTTCTTCCCGCATCACCTCATTCACCTAGAAAAAAATCACCTTTGCACCCCTCTCGTGTTCTTGCTCCCAAAACCGTGGATTTCGATCTCTTTGCTCAAAGTTTTGTTTTCGAAGCTGTTTTGGGGAATTGTTGCTTGGTATGTGACTCCTCCGTGTGTCCAATTAATTTTTGTTTTATTAGTTTATATTTGGAATAATTAGCTACTCTTGGTGCTGCTGTAGATGAGCTTGCACGTTGAATTCTTAGAGTCCTAAGTAGGTTGAATGCTTGCTATGGCCTCTATACATCCCTATGAGTAGTTGCTATCAATTTTGTGAAGTTTTGTTGAGAAAATTTTTGTCGACTAAAAATTTCAGAATTTTGTTCATAGGAAAACGATGAGTTTCTTTAGGAAGTTTGCTTCCAAGAAGAACTCCAAGGGGGTTATCGTGGAGACATCTGACAATGATCTCCATACTGGGAGGTTGGCGGAACTACGGCCGTGCGAGTGGCTGCATAATCCGTTCATGGAAGGGGCTGGAATCCTTCAAGAGTTCACACAATATGATGCTAATGCCGGCCTCACCGACTTCAACACAGCTGAATGCGAATAGTATCATCTCCTCACAAACTCCTTTGTGCAAAACTTTTATTTCCATTCTAGGAATAATCCCCCTGAGATGCAGTTTAATTTATATGTTGAAACCCATCAGATACCACTTACTGAATTTTGTGACATATGCATGCTTCCTTCTAACGGTGATTTGGTAGAACCTAAGCCCTTGGAGTTTGAAGGTTTTTACCATACTCTTACAGTGGGGGATGAGAGGGGAGTATCGAGCACCATCACTGTTAGCTTGCAGTTTCCAGCCATGCGTTATTTTGCTATATTTATTGCAAAGTGCTTGCTAGCGAGAGAGAAGGTGGGTGCGCTTAGCGCCCCGGACTTTGTTGTTTTGCGTCGCGCACTTTATGGCGACAACACTTATAGCTTGGGAGATATTGTGGCATGTCGCCTTCACCTTAACAGATCTAAGGGTAAAATACATGTGGGCATTTACTCTACTTGTTTGGCGACTCACTTTAATGTGCATATACGCCAGCATGATCATCCTTTGCCCAGAGCTTACTTAGATAGAGCAGCTATGGAGGACCACCAGTTTATTGCCGCTGATTACCCTGATATTGATATGCCTTACAACTTAGTTTTTAGTGTGAAAACTCATGATATTATTCCCCTGCCTGCACCTGCTTTGTTTGATCATGTTGCCAGGGGCGGATACAGGATTATTCCTGAGGCATTGTCCCTTACAGGAACAACCTAGCTACAGCACAGGAGGAGCCTCGGCAATGGGACCCTCAGGTGCCTGTTCCCCAGCACTTTAACATTGCACCTCATGGTTTCTACGACTGGTGATTACCAAGTTAGGCCAAAAGCCTAAGCTTGGGGGAGTACGTATTTCCCACCGACATTACATTCATGTTCACACATTTCATGCTAGTTGTCGGTGTTCACACTTTTTCATTGTATTATCCATGTTAGATTTATTTTCTTGCTTTCTTCTTGTGTGTTTGAAAAACTTTGAGAAAATCCAAAAATATGTTTCTTGCTTCTTTTTGATTTTTCTTCCTAGTTTAAATTGTTGTAGCACTTAAAAGAAAACCCAAAAAGATTTCCATGTTCTTCTTTTACTTGTTGGGAGCTATCCTGTGTAAATAGTTTTTCTCATTTTTTGCTTTTCTCTTTTCATTTGCTTGTTTACGAAAAAACAAAAAAAATCCAAAAATATTTCAGTGTGTTTCTCTAAATCTCTTTTCTTTTTGTTGAGTCATACCGAGGAGAAGAACACGATGAAAATGTTGAGTGGCTCTCATTTGCATTATTGATCTGATAAAGAACCCATATTACCTTGTCTTCTCCTCTTGAATAAAGTTTGCAGATTCTAGCTTAGTCGGCACTCTTGCACTGTTATTATTTTCAAATCGTTTGGTCGTGCAAGTAAAAGGCAATAATGACGGCATTCGATGAACAGGTCGTGGCAGAGAGAAACGGGTATGAAATCGACTTGTTCTGTTTTTGTAAATATGTTTAACCGAGTATCCATGATTCAACCTATTATGATCAAACATGTTTGCAATGATAATTAGATATTATAGTTTCTCATGCCATGCATAAGTAGCTAGGAGTGAATAATGACTTATCTTGGATATCAACATTGCGTTAAAATGATTGTGATGTAGTATGATGATATGGTATCCTCCTCTGAATGTTCGAGTGGCTTGACTTGGCACATGTTTATGCATGTAGTTGAATCAAAACCAACATAGCCTCTATGATATTTATGTTCATGGTGTTCATATCCTACTCATGCTAGTATCCAATGTTACTTATGCATAATGCATGTTCATGACCGTTGTTGCTCTTTAGTTGGCCGCTTCTCAACCTATTTTCTAGCCTTCGCCTATACTAAGTGGGAATTCTGCTTGTACATCAAAAACCTTGAACCCAAGTGAGGGAGTCCTGGATTAGGGGGTCCTCGGACAGCCGGACTATATGCTCGTGTCGGACTATTGGACTATGAAGATACAAGATTGAAGACTTCGTCCCGTGTCCGGGTGGGACTCTCCTTTGCATGGAAGGCATGCTTGGCAATTCAGATATGCAGATTCCCTTCTCTATAACCGACTCTGTGTAACCCTATCCCCCTCCGGTGTCTATATAAACCGGAGGGTTTAGTCCATAGGACAAGGACAATCATAATCATAGGCTAGCTTCTAGGGTTAGCCTCTACGATCTCGTGGTAGATCAACTCTTGTAATACTCATATCATCAAGATCAATCAAGCAGGAAGTAGGGTATTATCTCCATAGAGAGGGCCCAAACCTGGGTAAACATCGTGTCCCCCGTCTCCTGTTACCATTAGCTTTAGACGCACAGTTCGGGACCCCCTACCCGGGATCCGCCGGTTTTGACACCGACATTGGTGCTTTCATTGAGAGTTCCACTGTGACGTCACCATAAGGCTTTATGGTTCCTTCAATCATCTACAACGATGCGGTCCAGGGTGAGGTTCCCCTCCCCGGACAGATCTTCGTATTCGGCGGCTTCGCATTGCAAGCCAACTTGTTTGGCCATCTGGAGCAGATCGATAGCTATGCCCCTGGCCATCAGGTCAGGTTTGGAAGACTAAACTACACTGCCAACATCCGCGGAGACTTGATCCTTCGACGGATTCGAGCCCATGACAGGTGCACCCTACATCCACGATGAGCATGACCTAGATCTGCCATCGGGCGATGTTTGGGAGATCGCACCTGAAGCTGCCCTGGCTTTAGATCCAGAGTAGATCATGCCATCCAAGGACGAGAGGATGGACCCCGCCAGGGAAGCCGCACACTCTACGGCGATAGAGCTGAACACAGATTTCACCTCCGATGAGGTTTACGTCATCGGATCCTCGGACTCATCTCCGGCCATAGGCTCCGAACCACGCATATCCGCGCCCATTGGATCTAACTGGGCGCCAATCCTGGAGTTCAACTCCGCGGACATCTTTCAACACTCGCCCTTGGGCGATGTGCTAAACTCATTAAAGTCTCTCTCCTTGTCAGGAGACTCGCGGTCGAACTATGTTTGGCTTGAGTGGGAAGTGAACGACGAAGGAATTCATTACCCAACCACCACCCACTTAATAGCCATTGTCGACGACTTAACCGACATGCTTGACTTCGACTCCGAAGACATTGACGGTATGGACGACGATGCCGGAGACGAACAAGAACCACCGCCCATAGGGCGCTGGACAGCCACCTCATCGTATGACATATACATGGTGGATGCACCCAGAGAAAACAATGGAGAGGATCAAAACGATGTAACAGAGGATAATCCTCCTGAGAAGCAGCTGAAGCGACGTCGTCAGCGGCGCCATGCTAAACCACGCTAGGATAGGAACAGCGATACCGGCACAAGAGACAATAGCACTCCGGATGATGCCAAAGACGAAGACAATCCCGCCCAGCCAAGCTTCGAACAGGCTGGACGAGAGGATGGGCAAGCTAGCCCTGATGGACAGGCTAGGAATGAACACTCGGAGGATGATAATTACATGCACCTCTCCAAAGATGAGGTGAGCCTTGACGACAAAGAATTTATCGTGCCTGAGGATCCTGTCGAGCAGGAGCGCTTCAAGCGCCGGCTTACAGCCACTGCAAAGAGCCTGAAGAAAAAATAGCAGCAGCTTCAAGCTGATCAAGATCTGCTCACTGATAGATGGACTGAGGTCCTGGCGGGCGAGGAATACGGACTCGAGCGCCCAGCCAAAAGTTACCCCAGGCGCAGGTTGTTACCTCAATTTGAGGACGAGGCACTAGAGCATATACTACCAGCGCAGGATGCGGCTGACCGACCACCTCATGGCCGAGACAAAGCGGCTTATCAGTCCGAACACCAGCCTGCACTTAGTTGCCAAACAAACAAAAACACGAAGGCCCGGGGCTATACTAATTAAAAATCCGTCCGGGCCGAATACTGCAGACCATGTTCATCCGAACTAAGTCGCGATGTAGCCCGACATAGAGGCACCGCACACACCCTATGCTTCACTGATGAGTAATGGAGCACGAATTCCCAGAAGGGTTTAAACCCGTAAACATCGATTCATATGATGGGACAACAGACCCCGCGGTGTGGATTAAAGATTTCCTTCTCCGCATTTACATGGCCCGCGGCGACGATCTCCATGCAATCAAGTATCCCCCACTAAAACTCAAGGGGCCAGCTCGGCATTAGCTGAATAGCCTGCCAGAAAACTCCGTTGGCAGTTGGGAGAAACTGGAAGATGCGTTCCTCGATAACTTTCAGGGCACTTATGTGCGGCCACCGGACGCTGATGACTTAAGTCACATAACTCAACAGCCCGGAGAGTCAGCCAGGAAATTCTGGACTCAGTTCTTAACTAAAAAGAACCAAATCATCGACTGTCTGGATGCCGAAGCCCTAGCGGCCGTTAAGCATAACATCCGTGACGAGTGGCTCGCCCGACACCTCGGCCAAGAGAAGCCAAAATCCATGGCAGCCCTCACGACACTCATGACCCGCTTCTATGCAGGCGAGGATAGCTGGTTGGCTCGTAGCAACAGCACATCAAGAAATCCTGGCACTTTAGACGCCAGAGATAGCAACGGCAAGCCCCGACACAACAGACACAAGTGTCGCAATAATGGCGATAATTCCGAAGACACGACTATCAATGCCGGATTCAGCGGCTCCAAGTCCGGTCAACGGAAAAAGCCATTTAAAAGAAACAATCTGGGCCTGTCCAGTCTGGACCGCATACTCGATCGCTCATGTCAAATACATGGCACCCCCGATAAACCAGGTAACCACACCAACAGAGAATGTTGGGTATTTAAGCAGGTCGGCAAGCTGAATACCAAAAACAAGGAAAAGGGGACGAATAGTGATGACGACGAGGAGCCCCGGCCATCGTTCACAGGGGGACAGAAGAAATTTCCTCCCCAAGTAAAAACGGTAAATATGATATACGCCACCCATATTCCCAAACGGGAGCGGAAGCACGCACTAAGGGACGTCTACTTGATGGAGCCAGTCGCCCCAAAGTTCAACCCATGATCTTCCTGTCTGATCACCTTTGATCGTAGGGACCATCCGACCAGTATTCATCATGGTGGCTAAGCCGCACTGCTCCTTGACCCTATCATTGACAGATTCCACCTTACACGAGTCCTTATGGATGGTGGCAGCAGCCTGAACCTGCTTTACCAGGATACAGTGCGCAAAATGGGCATCGATCCCTCAAGGATCAAACCCACCAAAACCACCTTCAAAGGTGTCATACCAGGTGTAGAGGCCTGTTGTACAGGCTCAATCACACTAGAAGTGGTCTTCGGATCCCCGGATAACTTCCGAAGCAAGGAGCTAATCTTTGATATCGTCCCCTTCCGCAGTGGTTATCATGCACTGCTCGGACGAACCGCATTCGCTCGATTCAATGCGGTGCCACACTACTCCTACCTCAAGCTCAAGATGCCCGGACCTCACAGTGTTATAACAGTCAATGGAAATACAGAGCGCTCCCTCCGTACGGAGGAGCACACTATGGCCCTTGCGGCAGAAGTACAGAGCAGCCTCCTTAGGCAGACTCTTAGTTCGGTAATAAAGCCCCCGGACACCATCAAGCGAGCACGGAGCACTCTGCAACAGGATCGCTCGGACCGTCCAGAGCTCGCCTAGCAATTCAGCCTCCGTCCTAGTCCCAGGCAAGCAGTGAAATTCGTGCCGCGCGTACATAATTACACACTTAAAATACCATGGGCATAGACGGAGGCACAATTAGACAGCGGTCCACAATGCGGCTCAAATGCCCCGGGGTTCGCATGCCTTCACCTTTTTTCTTTATTATAGGTTCTTCGCTTCACGAGACTCTTCCGATAACCTGATCGTCGGACCCATCACGGGACGGATACACCAAGGAATCAAGGAGCTTTGACGTACAAGGGAATCCCCATGTGGTCTCTGCTAACGATCATTATACCTATTTTACATACCCACACGCAGCTCGCTCTTGGTAAGGGCATGTCAAATAGCCCCACTTGCTTATCGCACTACTTGTATACATACGCCTTGACGTATCATTCAAATAACAATGGAAAACAATTTACAGCGTCATCTTATTATTTCATTTCTTTTCCTTGACTATTTATTTATTAAAAATTGCACCCGTACATCCTGGTATGTGCAGTTCGCCAGGGGCTTCAGTGTACCCCATAACACGGCAAGAAAGTCCAAACACTTTCGACAGTGCGGCACCCCGAACTTATAGCATTATATGCATCAACTCTGAATCATGTCTTGGGTCAATAGTTGGGTTTCCCGGCTCCTGTGCTCGCTACCCTACGTTCTGCTATATCGGCTAGGCTAGTAAAGGGAGAACTACTACGATTGTGTCCCGGTTCTTCCGGACGAGCACCTCAGTACAGAAAGCCGAAAACTGACTGTCATGATGTGGTGAGAGCTGGTCGTTGTTCGAGAGGTCTCAAATCCTTAAAGACTTTTTCCGCTTTATGCGAGGAATCGGTCTTTGTCTAATTTAGGCGTGTATAGCGCCCCAAGTTCGGCCTTTCGAATACCAGGGGCTACGCCAAAATTTAAAATTATAGAACTTTTATGGCTAAGTGAGGGTGATAAATCCGTATAGTCCGATTGCCTTGTTCGTTGCGCTAGACACCTCCTTAAAGGACCAAAAACTTGGATAAAGAGTGTTTAGATTTATCCCGAACACCCATGTACTAGTTACATGAGGGCAGAAGCCGACGACTGGCCAACTCTCAGATTTTATAAACGGTCGCATAGGAGGTAAAATTTTAAATCAACAAGCATTCTATTTCACAAATGAAATTGTTTCATATTACAGGATAAAATGAATGTATTCATTCAAAGATTACATCCTTGGTACATTGCTCCGCCACAAGCCGAGAGCCCTTCAGGACACTGTCATAATAAGTTTTGGGTCGGCGGTGCTCCTTGTCCTTCGTCGGCCCCTCGGTCATCAACGCCGTGGCGTCCATCTTCGCCCAATGCATCTTCGCACGGGCAAAGTCCATCCATGCACCTTCAATACAAACTGACTGCTTTATGACTTCAAGTCGGGGGCAAGCACTCACAAGCCGCTTCATGAGACCGAAGTAGCTGCTGGGCATAGGCTCGGCAGGCCATAGCCGGGCTATGAGGTCCTTCATGGCCAGCTCGGCTGCCTTGTGCAGCTCGACCAGTTGCTTCAGCTGGTCGCTCAAGGGCATCGGATGTTCGGTCCCAAGATATTGAGACCAGAACAACTTCTCTGTTGAGCTCCCTTCTTTGGCTTGGTTGAACTCTGCGGCATCTGATATGTTGCGTGGTGATACGTCTCCGTCGTATCTATAACTTTTGATTGTTCCATGCCAATATTATTCAACTTTCATATACTTTCGGCAACTTTTTATACTATTTTTGGGACTAACATATTGATCCAGTGCCCAGTACCAGTTCCTGTCTATTGCATGTTTTATGTTTCATAGAAAAACAATATCAAACGGAATCCAAATGGGATAAAAACGGACGGAGAATTATTTTGGAATATTTGGGATTTTCCGGAGGGAGAATCAACGCGAAACAGTGTCCGGGGTGGCCACGAGATAGGGGGGCGCGCCCCAGGGAGGCAGGCGCGCCCTGGCCTCTTGTGGGCCACCCGTAATGGGGTTGATGCCCTTCTTTTGCCGCAAGAAAGCTAATTTTATGAGAAAAATCTGGGCGAAAGATTCACCCCAATCGGAGTTACGGATCTCCGGATATTTAAGAAACGGTGAAGGGGTAGAATCTGTGAACGCAGAAACACGCAGAAACAGAGAGATAGATCCAATCTTGGAGGGGCTCTCGCCCCTCCCACGCCATGGGAGCCAAGGACCATAGGGGAAACCCTTCTCCCATCTAGGGAGAAGGTCAAGGAAGAAGAATAACACGGGGGGCTCTCTCCCCCTTGCTTCCGGTGGCGCCGGAGCGCTGCCGGGGGCCATCATCATCACCGCGATCTTCACCAACACCGCTGTCATCTTCACCAACGTCTCCATCACCTTCCCCCTTCTATATTCAGCGCTCCACTCTCCCACAACCCTCTTTACCCTCTACTTGAACATGGTGCTTTATGCTTCATATTATTTTCCAATGATGTGTGGCCATCCTATGATGTCTGAGTAGATTTCCGTTGTCCTATCGGTGATTGATGAATTGCTATGATTGGTTTGAGTTGCATGTTTTATTATTGGTGCTGTCCTATGGTGCCCTCCGTGTCGTGCAAGTGTGAGGGATTCCCGCTGTAGGGTGTTGCAATGCGTTCATGATTCGCTTATAGTGGGTTGCGTGAGTGACTGAAACACAAACCCGAGTAAGTAGGTTGTTGCGTATGGGATAAAGAGGACTTGATACTTTAATGCTATGGTTGGGTTTTACTTTAATGAATCTTTAGTAGTTGTGGATGCTTTCTAGAGTTCCAATCATAAGTGCATATGATCCAAGTAGAGAAAGTATGTTAGCTTATGTCTCTCCCTCAAATAGAATTGCAATAGTGATTACCGGTCTAGTAACATAGTCAATTGCCTAGGGACAATTCCACAACTCCTACCACCACTTTTCCACACTCGCTATATTTACTTTATTGCATCTTTATCTAAACAGCCCCTAGCTTTTATTTACGTGCTCTTTATTATCTTGCAAACCTATCCAATAACACCTACAAAGTACTTCTAGTTTCATACTTGTTCTAGGTAAAGCGAACGTCAAGCGTGCGTAGAGTTGTATTGGTGGTTGATAGAACTTGAGGGAATATTTAATCTACCTTTAGCTCCTCGTTGGGTTCGACACTCTTACTTATCGAAAATTGTTGCTATCCCCTACACTTGTGGGTTATCAAGACCTTTTTCTGGCACCGTTGCCGGGGAGTCATAGCGTGGGGTGAATATTCTCGTGTGTGCTTGTTTGCTTTATCACTAAGTAATTTTTATTTTCTGTTCTAAGTTGTTCTCTATCTTTAGTTATGGGTAGGAAACGCAAAATACCAAAAAAATTAGTTGTACCTACTGCACCAATGGTTGAAGAACCACCCAAAATCTATCACACTACTGAAGCTTTTTACTTGGATCATCTTCGATCCCTATGTGCTCGTGCTGAAACCCCCACTAGCTTAGTTGAGGGCAAATCTTTAGATGAGCATGCTTGTTATGTGCGACACCGTATATCTGAAAAAGGGAAACTATTATGGGATCAAATTCAGCGTTTGCAATGCTATGCTTGGACTTTATGTGAACTATATGATTTTACTTGTTGTTCTGAAGACCCTAAGAAACACCTAACCTATCAATGCTTGTTTAGTGATAATGGAATCGTATCTTCGTATGCTAAGGGTGTTTATAATTACTATGATGTTCAACAAATTGAAGAATTTGTTGCTTTTAAGGGTGCTTATGAGATTGCTTCTTTGATTGAAAAGTATGATGCTACTCTTTACAAATCTGAAAATTTTGCCATATTTCAATATTGTTATGATAATTATGCTTCTAATGCCTATGTTAAACTATATATTGAGAAATTCTCCGCTGTCCAAGAAGAGACTAATATTTAGCAGGAATATATGGAAGAAGAAATTGATGAAACTGTGAGCTCATTGGATGAAAAAGATGATGAGGGGAGCGAAGAACAAAAGGAGGAAGAGCGGATTAGCTACCCGTGCCCACCTTCTAATGAGAGTAACTCTTCAACTCATACATTGTTTAACTCCCCTTCGTGCTTACCGAAGGATGATTGCTATAATGATTGCTATGATCCCTTGAATTTGTTTGAAATATCCCTTTTTGCTGATGCTTGCTATGCTTGTGGCCAAGATGCCAATATGAATTATGCTTATGGAGATGAACTTGCTATAGTTCCGTATGTTAAACATGAAATTGTTGCTATTGCACCCACGCATGATAGTCCTATTATCTTTTTGAATTCTCCCTACTACACTATATCGGAGAAGTTTGTGCTTATTAAGGATTATATTGATGGGTTGCCTTTTACCATTGAACATGATGATTTTGATGAATGTAATATGCATGTGCTTGCTGCTCCTACTTGCAATTATTATGAGAGAGGAACTATATCTCCACCTCTCTATGTTTCCAATATGATAAAATTGCAAGAAACTGTTTATACTATGCATTGGCCTTTACTATGTGTGCATGAATTGTTCTTTTATGACATGTCGATGCATAGGAAGAGAGTTAGACTTCGTTGTTGCATGATATATGTTACTTTGTGCTCACTACTAAATTACAAATCATTGTTAATTAAAATTGGCTTTGATATACCTTGGGATCCGGGTGGATTCATTACTTGAGCACTAAATGCCTAGCTTAATGGCTTTAAAGAAAGCGCTGCCAGGGAGACAACATGGAAGTTTTAGAGAGTCATTTATTTATGTTGAGTGCTTTCATATAGTTTAAAAACAAAAAATAAAGAGGGGAACCTAAAAACTTTTCAAAAAGGAAAGTGAAAGTGAGAAAGACAAGCATTATTGAAGTGGGAGCTAGCCTTGAACTTTGTTCATGCTCACGGAAACTTTGTGAATCTTGATTACAGAAACTTTTCAACAAAAATAATTATCCCCTTGTATAATTCCATTGTATTATAAAAATAATGTGCCAATGTTTGCCTTTAGGATGTTTACAATGCTTGTTGGTTTGTACGGTGCAGGACAGAAACTTTGGCTGTAGTGCTCGATTTTACATTTTTAATTGGAACATCAAATGGTTCTGATTACTTTTGAAATGTCTTGCTGTACAACTTGTTTATTTTTCCTAATGTTGGTAGAATTTTTAGGGTACCAGAAGTATGGTGGATGTTCAGATTGCTATAGACTGTTCTGTTTTTGACAGATTCTGTTTTTGATGCATAGTTTGCTTGTTTTGATGAAACTATCAATTTATATTAGTGGATTAAGCCATGGAAAAGTTATATTACAGTAGACACAATGAAAAAACAAAATATGAATTGGTTTGCAACAGTACTTAGAGTAGTGATTTGCTTTATTATACTAATGGATCTTACCGAGTTTTCTGTTGAAGTTTTGTGTGGATGAAGTGTCTAATCGAGGAGGTTTCCATATGAGGAAAAGGAAGAGAGGCAAGAGATCAAGCTTGGGGATTCCCGAGGCACCCCAAGTAAATATTCAAGGAGACTCAAGCATCTAAGCTTGGGGATGCCCCGGAATGCATCCCCTCTTTCTTCAACAAGTATCGGTATGTTTTCGGATTCGTTTCGTTTATGCATTATGTGCAAGTCTTGGAGCATCTTTTGCATTTAGTTTTCATTTTTCTTTTATGCACCATGCTGGTATGAGATAGTCCTTGGTTGATTTATAGAATGATCATTGCACTTCACTTAAATCTTTTGAGTATGGCTTTATTGAATGCTTCATGCACTTCACTTATATCATTTGAAGTCTGGATTGCCTGTTTCACTCCACATAGAAAACCGCCATTTGTAGAATGCTCTTTTGCTTCACTTATATTTGTTAGAGCGTGGGCATATCTTTTGTAGAAAGAATTTAACTCTCTTTCTTCACTTATATCGATTTAGAGAGATGACAGGAATTGGTCATTCACATGGTTAGTTATAAAATCCTACATAAACTTGTAGATCGCTGAATATGATATGTTTCATTCCTTGCAATAGTTTTGCGATATAAAGATGGTGATATTAGAGTCATGCTAGTGGGTGGTTGTGGATTGTATAGACACCTGTGTTGAGGTTTGCAAGTCCTGTAGCATGCACGTATGGTAACCGTTGTGTGACAAATTTGAAACATGGGGTGTTTCTTTGATTGTCTTCCTTATGAGTGGCAGTCGGGGACAAGCGATGGTCTTTTCCTACCAATCTATCCCCCTAGGGGCATGCATAGTAGTACTTTGCTTTGAGGGCTAATAAACTTTTGCAATAAGTATATGAGTTCTTTATGACTAATGTGAGTCCATGGATTATACGCACTTTTACCTTTCCATCATTGCTAGCCTCTTTGGTACCGTGCATTGCCCTTTCTCACCTCGAGAGTCGGTGCAAACTTCATCGGTGCATCCAAACCCCGCGATATGATACGCTCTATCACACATAAGCCTCATTATATCTTCCTCAAAATAGCCACCATACCTACCTATTATGGCATTTCCATAGCCATTCCGAGATATATTGCCATGCAACTTCCATCATCATCATATACATGACTTGAGCATTTATTGTCATATTGCTTTGCATGATCGTAAGATAGCTAGCATGATGTTTTGATGTCATTGCTATGCTAGATCATTGCACATCCCGGTACACCGCCAGAAGCATTCATATAGAGTCATATCTTTGTTCTAGTATCGAGTTGTAATATCGAGTTGTAAGTAAATAAAAGTGTGATGATCATCATTATAGAGCATTTCCCCATAAAAAAGAAAAAAAGAAAAAAAAGGAAAGGCCAAAGAAGCCTAAATAAAAAAGGGGGCCAAAGAAGCCCACCCAAAAAGAAAAAAAAAAGAAGAAAAAAAAGAAAAAAAGGGGCAATGTTACTATCCTTTTTCCACACTTGTGCTTCAAAGTAGCACCATGTTCTTCATATAGAGAGTCTCTTATGTTGTCACTTTCATATACTAGTGGGAATTTTTCATTATAGAACTTGGCTTGTATATTCCAACGATGGGCTTCCTCAAATGCCCTAGGTCTTCATGAGAAAGCAAGTTGGATGCACACCCACTTAGTTTCTTTTGTTGAGCTTTCATACATTTATAGCTCTTAGTGCATCTGTTGCATGGCAACCCCTACTCCTCGCATTGACATCAATTGATGGGCATCTCCATAGCCCGTTGATTAGCCGCGTCGATGTGAGACTTTCTCCCTTTTTGTCTTCTCCACATAACCTCCATCATTATATTCTATTCCACCTATAGTTCTATATCCATGGCTTGCGCTCATGTATTGCGTGAGGGTTGAAAAAGCTGAAGCGCACTAAAAAGTATGAACCAATTGATCGGCTCGTCATCGGGGTTGTGCATGATGGGAGCATTTTGTGTGACGAAAATGAAGCATGGCCAAACTGTATGATTTTGTAGGGATAAGCTTGCTTTGGCCTAGTTGTTTTGAAAAGACATGATTGCTTTACTGGTACGCTTGAAGTATTATTATTTTTTATGTCAAATGATAGACTATTGCTTTGAATCACTCGTGTCTTAATATTTATGCCATGATTAGATATTTGATCAAGATTATGCTAGGTAGCATTCCACATCAAAAATCATCTTTTTAATCATTTACCTACTCGAGGACGAGCAGGAATTAAGCTAGGGGATGCTGATACATCTCCATCGTATCTATAATTTTTTATTGTTCCATGCCAATATTATTCAACTTTCATATACTTTTGGCAACTTTTTATACTATTTTTTGGGACTAACATATTGATCCAGTGCCCAGTGCCAGTTCCTGTCTGTTGCATGTTTTATGTTTCACAGAAAACCAATATCAAACGGAATCCAAACAGGATAAAAACGGACGGAGAATTATTTTGGAATATTTGGGATTTTCCGTAGGGAGAATCAACGCGAAACGGTGTCCGGGGTGGCCACGAGATAGGGGGGCGCACCCTGGCCTCTCGTGGGCCACCCGTAAGGTGGTTGATGCCCTTCTTTTGCCGCAAGAAAGCTAATTTTATGAGAAAAATATGGGCAAAAGATTCACCCCAATCGGAGTTACGGATCTCCGAATATTTAAGAAACGGTGAAGGGGTAGAATCCGTGAACGGAGAAACACGCAGAAACAGAGAGATAGATCCAATCTCGGAGGGGCTCTCGCCCCTACCACGCCATGGGAGCCAAGGACCAGAGAGGAAACCCTTCTCCCATCTAGGGAGAAGGTCAAGGAAGAAGAAGAACAAGGGGGGCTCTCTCCCCCTTGCTTCCGGTGGCGCCTGAGCGCTGCTGGGGGCCATCATCATCACCGCGATCTTCACCAACACCGCCGTCATCTTCACCAACGTCTCCATCACCTTCCCCCTTCTATATTCAGCGGTCCACTCTCCCGCAACCCGCTGTACCCTCTACTTGAACATGGTGCTTTATGCTTCATATTATTTTCCAATGATGTGTTGCCATCCTATGATGTCTGGGTAGATTTCTGTTGTCCTATCGGTGATTGATGAATTGCTATGATTGGTTTGAGTTGCATGTTTTATTATTGGTTCTGTCCTATGGTGCCCTCCGTGTCGCGCAAGCGTGAGGGATTTCCACTGTAGGGTGTTGCAATGCGTTCATGATTCGCTTATAGTGGGTTGCGTGAGTGACTGAAACACAAACCCGAGTAAGTAGGTTGTTGCGTATGGGATAAAGAGGACTTGATACTTTAATGCTATGGTTGGGTTTTACCTTAATGAATCTTTAGTAGTTGCGGATGCTTGCTAGAGTTCCAATCATAAGTGCATATGATCCAAGTACAGAAAGTATGTTAGCTTATGCCTCTCCCTCAAATAGAATTGCAATAGTGATTACCGGTCTAGTAACATAGTCAATTGCCTAGAGACAATTCCACAACTCCTACCACCACTTTTCCACACTCACTATATTTACTTTATTGCATCTTTATCTAAACAGCCCCTAGCTTTTATTTACGTGCTCTTTATTATCTTGCAAACCTATCCAATAACACCTACAAAGTACTTCTAGTTTCATACTTGTTCTAGGTAAAGCGAACGTCAAGCGTGCATAGAGTTGTATCGGTGGTCGATAGAACTTGAGGGAATATTTAATCTACCTTTAGCTCCTCATTGGGTTCGACACTCTTACTTATCGAAAAATGTTGCGATCCCCTACACTTGTGGGTTATCACGCATCAGATCTGCAAACGCTCCTGGAGAACTCCAAATTCGGGTAAGTAAAAAGAATGTCTCCTTCACATGCTTGCTTTGCATAACAAATGCCTTACCCGCCGCAATCTTCTTGGCCGCCTCGATCTCCTGGAGGGCCCTTTGGGCTTCGGCTTTGGCGTCTTGTATGCTCTGGAAGACCTTGGCAAGCTCAGACTCTTGAGTCTTCCAAGGACTCGTACTTCTGGACGAAATCCTGGAGCTCTTGCTGGACCTCGCTGACCCAGGCCTCTTGCTTCTCGCGCGTAGCGCATTCCTTGGACGCTTTGTCTTCCGCCTTGGCCAGTGCCTTCTTTAGGGCCGCCGCTTCGGTCATGGCCCCTATAAAGTTTATGACGCTTTTATCAGCAGAAACCATTTATCCTTCGTAAATTATACAGGCAGGGCATCACGTACCTTGACTTTCATCCAGCTGCCTCTTCACGAGGACGAGCTCTCCCTCGGTCCGCTCCAGGTCCTGCTTTAGTCCAGAGACCTCCGCAGTACGAGCGGCAGCGGCTAGCAGTGATGCCTGCTTATACACATAGACACCTCATGTTAGACTCCTGCGAATATTATTTGATCCTCTGTTCGGCTTTTCTTTTTGAACACCAAACAGAGCATCAGGGGCTACTATCTACACTGTGATATTTTCTCAAAATTTTATTACTTACCTCAAAGCCTGTTAGAAGGCTAGTGCAGGCTTCGGTCAATTCACTTTTGGCGGACCGGACCTTCTCAATCATCGTACTCATAAGAGTATGTTGTTCTTCATCAATGGAAGCGCCGCGAAGCGTTTCCAGCAAACTGCCCGATGCCTCTGGATGGACAGAGGTCTTTGGTACAGGAGGCTCGCCCCCTTTAGGGAGAGGTTGCCTGCCTGAATCTGGAACCACTCGGGTTTTCGGAGCCGTATTCGGCTGGGGGCCAAATTGGTTGCTGCCCCCATTATTGGAGTCTATGGGGGTCTTTCTCCCCATGTGCCCGGCGACCGGGGTTTCGCCTGAAGGCATCTCTGGAACCATCTCCTCTTGGCCTGGTATCCTTCGAGACAACACCTCGGTGTTGTCCGCGGCCTTGGGGGAGGAGGCTGTCAGAAGAGACTCGCTGTTCATTGCCAACAGGTCCAGCGATCCCTCCAAAGAGGAGGATATCTCGATATTGGATTTGGCCGGACTGCAGGTGCATGTCTGGCACATTAAGGAGCGATAAAACAAATATACCGGAAATACTATTTTCTCCGGATACTTACGACTTGGCCAGGGGCTTGACCCTGGGTTCCCACTCCTCGCCGCTGTAGGTGGCTGTGGTGGAATGGTCCGGAAGGAAGGTTTTCCCCTTCTTGGACACCTTGGCCTTCCCCTGCGGGGTGGCCTTCCTCTTCTTTCTCCCCCCAGTAGGGGGGATGGATTTCCTATTCCTCCTCCTCGTCTTCAGAGGAGGAGTGTGACTTGGTGTCTTCGGACATTGTGTCTGATGCAACCTTGCGCCGGAGACCATCTCTGGTCCCGGCGGCCGTCTTCTTGGCCTTCTTCTTTGGCACCTCATAGGGCGCCGGAAACAGCATCTTTGTTAGAAGAGGCGATTCTGGATCTTCAGGTAGCGGAGCCGGACAGTTAATCTTCTCCGCTACCATTACCCAGGCCTGAAATATTGGCATGGAGGCTTAGGTTCCTCCCGCGGATGTGCTAGTAAAAGACATATCTTGCGAATATGAAAACTTACCGGATTGGCTTGGCATCTTGCGCTGAGACCGTGATCTTCGGTTGTGGGCGGTGGTACCTCGTTGGCCTTGAACAACACCTTCTAGACGTCTTTGTGTGTCGTGTCGAAGAGCTCTCGCAGCGTCTGGTGTATGGCCGGGTCGAACTCCCACAGATTGGAAGTCCGTCTCTGGCATGGAAGAATCCGGCGGAAGAGCATAACCTGGACCATGTTGACAAGCTTGATTTTCTTGCTCATCATATTTTGGACGCATGTCTGAAGTCCGGTTAGTTCTTCTAATGAGCCCTAGGTTGCGCCCTTCTCTTTCTAGGAGGTGAGCCGCATGGGGACGCCGGATCGGAATTCGGGGGTCGCCGCCCAGTTGGCGTTGCGCGGCTCGGTGATGTAGAACTACCCCGATTGCCACCCCTTCACAGTCTCCACAAAAGAGCCTTCGGGCCAGGTGACATTGGGCATCTTGCCCACCATGGCACCTCTGCACTCCGCTTGTTGGCTGCTCACCACCTTTGGCTTCACATTGAAGGTCTTCAGCCATAGGCCAAAGTGAGGTGTGATGCGGAGAAAGGCCTCGCACATGACGATAAACGCCGAGATGTTCAGAATGGAATTGGGGGCCAAATCATGGAAGTCCAGCCCATAGTAGAACATTAGTCCGCAGACGAACGGGTGGAGGGGGAATCCCAGCCCACGGACAAAATGGGATAGGAACACTACCCTTTCCTAGGGCTTCGGGGTAGGGATGATCTGCCCTTCGGCCGGAAGCCGATGCACGATGTCCTTGGACAAGTATCCGGCCTCCCGAAGTTTCTTGATGTCCTCCTTCTTGACAGAGGAGTCCATCCACTTGCCTCCCGCTATGGACATGTTCGGAATGTTTTTGCAGAGAAGACGAGAGCTCGGGCGTTGGGGCTCAAGAATGGGTGAGCAGAGGAAGAAGAAGGCGTGGGTGAAAAGAGGGGTAACCCTTATCTCTTTATAGAGAAGGCGGCCATGTGACTCTCTACTTGCCCTAAAAACTCCCTTATTTCCCAAGCGTCGTGCTAATGGCGCGGTTGGGTTACCCACACCCGTATTGATGAGAATCCCGTGATAAGGGGGCACGATCTCTGCTTCGACAAGACGTGCCAATAAAAATCGCCTCGCAAGATGTGTAGTAGCAGGTTGAGAAAACGGTTCGAATAATAATCAGGTCACGGCGTGATGTCACGTTATGGAGAAGCTATCAGCAGATTAGACTCATGGAATATTATACTCTCTATGGTCGTATGTGGAATTTGTTTTGCAGAGCCAGACACGATTCTTGTGTTCAAGATCTACTTTGGAGTATTCGGAGAAGGAACCCGCCTTGCAATGCCGAAGACAATCTGCGCACCGGACTCACTGTCATTGAAGCCTGGTTCAGGGGCTACTGAGGGAGTCCTCGATTAGGGGGTCCTCGGACAGCCGGACTATATGCTCGTGCCAGACTGTTGGACTATGAAGATACAAGATTGAAGACTTCGTCCTGTGTCTGGGTTGGACTCTCCTTTGCGTGGAAGGCAAGCTTGGAAATTCGGATGTGTAGATTCCCTTCTCTGTAACCGACTATGTGTAACCCTAGCCCCCTCCAGTGTCTATATAAACCGGAGGGTTTAGTCCGTAGGACAAGGACAATCATAATCATAGGCTAGCTTCTAGGGTTAGCCTCTACGATCTCGTGGTAGATCAACTCTTGGAATACTCATATCATCGAGATCAATCAAGCAGGAAGTAGGGTATTACCTCCATAGAGAGGGCCCAAACTTGGTAAACATCGTGTCCCCCGCCTCCTGTTACCATTAGCCTTAGATGCACAATTCGGGACCCCCTACCCGAGATATGCCGGTTTTGACACTGACACCAAGTTATTCCAGACGAGTCCACCATACCTACCTATGTGCGGTATTACCTTGCCGTCCTAAGTAAATTTGCATCTGTCATCTCTAAAAACTTCTAATAAATATCCTTTTGTGTGCCTGGATCGTTCATGGAACGATAGGAGGTAGTCGGTATCTTCCATGCTAAGCGGGTTATTCTCAGGTCGAGTGTTTATTCACTCGCCATCGCATGAGAAAAGGGCGGTAATAGGGATGCCAAGTCCCAAACTGCAAAAAGAATTGATCTCTCAGATAATCAAACAAAAACTTCCAATGGAGTCATAACCTTTACCTTTCTGCTTGGGAACTGCTATGTCTTGAGCTTGCGTTAGTTTTCCTTGAAGAGGAAAGGGTGATGCAGCACAGTAGCGTAAGTATTTCCCTCAGTTTTTGAGAACCAAGGTATCAATCCAGTAGGAGGCTACTCAGAAGTCCCACGCACCTACACAAACAAACAAGAACTCGCAACCAACGCAATAAATGGGTTGTCAATCCATTCAAGGCCACTTGCGAAAGTGAGATCTGATAGAGATAATATGATAAGATAAATATATTTTTGGTATTTTATAATATAGATTAGAAAAGTAAAGATGCAAATAAAAGTAGATAGCAAACTTATATGATAAGAGATAGACCCGGGGGCCATAGGTTTCACTAGTGGCTTCTCTCAAGATAGCATAAGTATTACGGTGGGTGAAGAAATTACTGTCGAGCAATTGATAGAAAAGCGAACAATTATGAGATTATCTAGGCATGATCATGTATATAGGCATCACGTCTATGACAAGTAGACCGACTCCTGTCTGCATCTACTACTATTACTCCACACATCGACCGCTATCCAGCATGCATCTAGAGTATTTAGTTCATAAAGAATAGAGTAACGCATTAAGAAAGATGACATGATGTAGAGGGATAAACTCATGCAATATGATATAAACCCCATCTTTTTATCCTCGATGGCAACAATACAATACGAGCCTTGCTGCCCCTGCTGTCACTGGGAAAGGACACCGCAAGATTGAACCCAAAGCTAAGCACTTCTCCCATTGCAAGAAAGATCAATCTAGTAGGCCAAACCAAACTGATAATTCGAAGAGACTTGCAAAGATAACTTAATCATACATAAAAGAATTCAGAGGAGATTCAAATATTTCTCATAGATAAACTTGATCATAAACCCACAATTCATTGGATCTCGACAAACACACCGCAAAAAGATTTACATCGAATAGATCTCCAAGAAGATCAAGGAGAACATGGTATTGAGATTCAAAGAGAGAGAATAAGCCATCTAGATAATAACTATGGACCCGAAGGTCTGTAGTAAACTACTCACAACTCATCGGAGAGGCTATGGTGTTGATGTAGAAGCCCTCCGTGGTCGATTCCCCCTCCGACGGAGCGCTGGCAAAGGCTCCAAGATGGTATCTCGCGGATACAAAAGGTTACGGCGGTGGAAATAGTTTTTTGTGGTCGCTTCTGATGTTTTCGGGGTACATGGGTATATATAGGAGGAAGAAGTACGTCGGTGGACGATCGAGGGGCCCACGAGACAGGGGGCGCGCCCAGTAGGGGGGGTGCCCTCCACCCTCGTGGCCGCCTCGCTCGTTTCTTGACTTCCACTCCAAGTCCTCTGGATCACGTTTGTTCCAAAAATCACACTCCCGAAGGTTTCATTCCATTTGGACTCCGTTTGATATTCCTTTTCTTCGAAACACTGAAATAGGAAAAAAAACAGCAATTCGGGTTGGGCCTCCGGTTAGTAGGTTAGTCCCAAAAATGATATAAAAGTGTAAAGTAAAGCCCATAAACATCCAAAATTGGTAATATAATAGCATGGAACAATAAAAAGTTATAGATACGTTGGAGACGTATCAAGCATCCCCAAGCTTAATTCCTGCTCGTCCTCGAGTAGGTAAATGATAAAAACAAAATTTTTGATGTGGAATGCTACCTAGCATAATTCTCAATGTAATTTTCTTTATTGTGTCATGAATGTTCATATCCAAATGATTCAAAATAAAAGTTCATATTGACATAAGAAATAGTAATACTTCAAGTATACTAATCAAAGCAATCATGTCTTCTCAAAATAACATGGCTAAAGAAAGTTCATCCCTACAAAATTAGGCTATGCTTCTTTTTCGTCACACAAAAATGCTACCATCTTGTACACCCCCGATGACAAGCCAAGCAATTGTTTCCTACTTAAATAATCTCAAACTTTTTCAACTTTCACGCAATACATGAGCGTGAGCCATGGATATAGCACTATGGGTGGAATAGAATATGATGATGGGGATTGTGTGGAGAAGACAAAAAAGGAGAAAGTCTCATATTGACGAGGAAAATCAACAGGCTATGGAGATTCCCATCAATTGATGTCAACATGAGGAGTAGTGATTGTCATGCAATGGATGCACTAGAGCTATGAATGTATGAAAGCTCAACAAAAGAAACTAGTGGGTGTGCATCCAACTTGCTTGCTCACGAAGACCTAGGGCATTTGAGGAAGCCCGTCGTAGGAATATACAAGCCAAGTTCTATGATGAAAAATTCCCACTAGTAAATGAAAATGATAACATAAAAGACTTTCTATATGAAGAACATGGTGCTATTTTTACAACTCAAAACTAGAACAAGATATGACTCTACATGAATGCCTCCGACGGTGTACCGGGATGGCAATGAATCAAGAGTGACATGTATGAAAAATTATGCATGGTGGCTTTGCCACAAATACGATGTCAACTACATGATCATGCAAGGCAATATGACAATAATGATGTGTGTCATAAAAAACGGAACGGAACGGTGGAAAGTTGCATGGCAATTTACTCGGAATGGCTATGGAAATGTCATAATAGGTAGGTATGGTGGCTGTTTTGAGGAAGATATAAGGAGGTTTATGTGTGATAGAGCGTATCATATCACGGGGTTTGGATGCACCGGCGAAGTTTGCGCCAACTCTGAAGGTGAGAAAGGGCAATGCACGGTACCGAAGAGGCTAGCAATGATGGAAGGGTGAGAGTGCGTATAATCCATGGACTCAACATTAGTCAAAAGAACTCGTATACTTATTGCAAAAATCTACAAGTCATCAGAAACCAAGCACTACGTGCATGCTCCTAGGGGGATAGATTGGTAGGAAAAGACCATCGCTCGTCCCCGACCGCCACTCATAAGGATGCACAATCTAAGAACACCTCATGTTTCAAATTTGTTACACAACTTTTACCATACGTGCATGCTACGGGACTTGCCAACTTCAACACAAGCATTCTTTAAATTCATAATCACCTGACTAGCATGACTCTAATATTACTACCTCCATATCTCAAAACAATTATCAAGTATCAAATTGATCATAGCATCCAATTCACTTTCTATGATAGTTTTTATTATACCCAACTTGGATGCCCATCATTCTAGGACCAATTTTATAACCATAGAAAATACCATGTTGTTCTAAGAGACTCTCAAAATAATATAAGTGAAGTATGAGAGATTAACAATTTCTACAAAATTAAGCCACCGCCATGCTCTAAAAGATATAAGTGAAGCACTAGAGCAAAAACTATCTAGCTCAAAAGATATAAGTGGAGCACATAGAGTATTCTAATAAATTCCAATCATGTGGTTTTCTCCCAAAACGTGTGTACAGCAAGGATGATTGTGTTAAACTAAAAAGCAAAGACTAATATCATACAAGACGCTCCAAGCAAAACACATATCATGTGGCGAATAAAAATATAGCTCCAAGTAAAGTTACCGATAGACGAAGACAAAAGAGGGGATGCCCAAGATTAGACTTTTGGCTATTATTGAATATCTTGGGGTGCCATGGGCATCCCCAAGCTTAGGCTCTTGCTATTCCTTATTCCATAATCCATCAAATCTTTACCCAAAACTTGAAAACTTCACAACACAAAACTCAACAGGAAATCTCATAAGCTCCGTTAGTGCAAGAAAGAAAAACCACCACATAAGGTACTGTAATGAACTCATTCTTTATTTATATTGGTGTTAAACCTACTGTATTCCAAGTTCTCTGTGGTTCATACCCTTACATACTAGCCATAGATGCATCAAAATAAGCAAACAACACACGAAAAGCAGAATCTGTCAAAAACAGAACAGTCTGTAGCAATCTGTAACTTTTGAATACTTATGGAACTTTAAAAATCCTACGAAAATAGGAAGTCTTAGGAAATTTGTCTATTGATATACAGCAAAAATAATCAACGCAAAAGCACGTTTCTGTGATTTATTGATTTTTTTTCTCGTGAGCGAAAAGTTTCTGTTTTTCAGCAGAATCAAATTAACTATTACCATAGGTTATCCTATAGGTTCTACTTGGCACAAACACTAATTAAAACATGAAAAAACATCTAAACAGAAGGTAGATGCAAAATTTATTACTAAACAGAAGCAAAAACAAAAAACAAAAGTAAAATTGGGTTGCCTCCCAACTAGCGCTATCGTTTAACGCCCCTAGCTTGGCATAAAAGCGAGGATAGATCTAAGGGGTGCCATCTTTAATTTTCAGTTTTTTAGCGGAGTCATGATCGAATCTGGGAGGTTCTTTACGTTTCCCTTCATACTTGGAAATTTTTAGATCTAAAGAATCCAAGCGCTTATTGCAAAGAGTAATCAACATATTCATGTGGTGAAGATTCCTGCTAACACTCTTAAGGGGTTCAAGAGACTTTTGTAAGATTTTTGTTACTTCGCAAATCTTTTCAAACACTTGTGTTTCTTCTTGGGTAGGATGTGGACCCCCTTTTTGAGGTAGTGTTCCCACTATTCCCTCTATAATTTCATGCGCAATACTGGGATCAATTTCAATAAAAATTCCTTTGGCAATGCAATCCAAGAGTTGTCTATGCGACATATTTAGCCCAACATACAAATTGCGAAGTAAAATTCTAAAATTCACCTCTAGGGTGCAATTACGATAAGATTCCATCATCCTATACCAAGCATATTTTAAGTTTTCTCCTTGCCTTTGCTTGAAGTGAAGAACTTCAAACTCGGGAGACATAGGAGCAGATAAGGGACTAGCCATAACGACGAGATAAATGATCTAACACGCGAGCACACAAAAGGCAAGCGAAAGAGAGGGGAGATTGGGAAAGAGAGGGCGAATAAAACGGCAATGGTGAAGTGGGGGAGAGGAAAATGAGAGGCAAATGGCAAATAATGTAAGTGCGAGGGAGATGAGTTTGTGATGGGTATTTGGTATGTCTTGACTTGAGCAAAGACCTCCCCGGCAACGGCGCCAGAAATCCTTCTTGCTACGTCTTGAGCTTGCTTTGGTTTTCCTTGAAGAGGAAAGGGTGATGCAGCACAGTAGCGTAAGTATTTCCCTCAGTTTTTGAGAACCAAGGTATCAATCCAGTAGGAGGCTCCTCAGAAGTCCCACGCACCTACACAAACAAACAAGAACTCGCAACCAACACAATAAAGGGGTTATCAATCCCTTCAAGGCCACTTGCGAAAGTGAGATCTGATAGAGATAATATGACAAGATAAATATATTTTTGATATTTTATAATATAGATTGGAAAAGTAAAGATGCAAATAAAAGTAGATAGCAAACTTATATGATAAGAGATAGACCCGGGGGCCATAGGTTTCACTAGTGGCTTCTCTCAAGATAGCATAAGTATTACGGTGGGTGAACAAATTACTGTCGAGCAATTGATAGAAAAGTGAATAATTATGAGATTATCTAGGCATGATCATGTATATAGGCATCACGTACGTGACAAGTAGACCGACTCCTGCTTGCATCTACTACTATTACTCGACACATCGACCGCTATCCAGCATGCATCTAGAGTATTAAGTTCATAAAGAACAGAGTAACGCATTAAGAAAGATGACATGATGTAGAGGGATAAACTCATGCAATATGATATAAACCCCATTTTTTATCCTCGATGGCAACAATACAATACGTGCCTTGTTGCCCCTGCTGTCACTGGGAAAGGACACCGCAAGATTGAACCCAAAGCTAAGCACTTCTCCCATTGCAAGAAAGATCAATCTAGTAGGCCAAACCAAACTGATAATTCGAAGAGACTTGCAAAGATAACTTAATCATACATAAAAGAATTCAGAGGAGATTCAAATATTTCTCATAGATAAACTTGATCATAAACCCACAATTCATCGGATCTCGACAAACACACCGCAAAAAGAGTTACACCAAATAGATCTCCAAGAAGATCAAGGAGAACATGGTATTGAGATTCAAAGAGAGAAAAGAAGCCATCTAGCTAATAATTATGGACCTGAAGGTCTGTAGTAAACTACTCACAACTCATTGGAGAGGCTATGGTGTTGATGTAGAAGCCCTCCATGGTCGATTCCCCCTCCGGTGGAGCGCCGGCGAAGGCTCCAAGATGGGATCTCACGGATACAGAAGGTTACGGTGGTGGAAATAGTTTTTCATGGTCGCTTTTGATGTTTTCGGGGTACGTGGGTATATATAGGAGGAAGAAGTACGTCGGTGGACGATCGAGGGGCCCACAAGATAGGGGGCGCACCCTCCACCCTCATGGTTGCCTTGCTCGTTTCTTGATTTCCACTCCAAGTCCTCTGGATCATGTTTGTTCCAAAAATCACGCTCCCGAAGGTTTCATTCCGTTTGGACTCTGTTTGATATTCATTTTCTTCGAAACACTGAAATAGGCAAAAAAAACAGCAATTAGGGCTGGGCCTCCAGTTAGTAGGTTAGTCCCAAAAATGATGTAAAAGTGTAAAATAAAGCCCATAAACATCCAAAACGGGTAATATAATAGCATGGAACAATCAAAAATTATAGATACGTTGGAGACGTATCAGGAACCGCCACTAGCGTGCTTAGCATGGGAGATATTTATAACTGATAGTCGTGAAGTCAATGAGAAGGGTGCATGTCTCAAAATTTCATTTACCTCTGTTTTAAAAACTTGAGCTCTAGCACCTCTGTGAATCACTGCTTCCCTCTGCGAAGGGACTATCTATTTACTTTTATGTTGTGTCATCACCTTCTCAAATAAGCGCCAGAACCTAAGAGCACTGTTGCCATGCTGATGCATTGTGTGTAGCTAATGTTGGGTGCATCATGACTGGATATTTTCTACCATGAATTACAATGTTTAGTCGCTGATTGAGCTTTAGAAGTGTTATGCATTTATGTTTTGCGGTCTCAAAAAGTGTTAGCGAGATACCACTATTGTCATATTATATCATGGTTATTTTGACAATGTGTTGTTGTTTGAAATGTCTTATTATTGCTCTCTAATCAATTATGTCATTGATATGAGTCAATATAATTTTTAAGAGTTATTGCGACATGGTTAGTTATAATCTTTGCTGAAAATTTGGGTGTTGTTTAAGCTTATTTATGAAACAAGAGCAAAAGAGTTTGTAAAAGATTTCCTTTTTCACTTTCAGTTTATCAACTGAATTGCTTGAGGACAAGGAAAGGTTTAAGCTTGGGGGAGTTGATACATCTCCATTGTATCTACTTTTCCTAACGCTTTTCCACTTGTTTTGGACTCTAATTTGCATGATTTGAATGAAACTAACCCGGACTGACGCTGTTTTCAGCAGAACTACCATGGTGTTGTTTTTGTGCAGAAATAAAAGTTCTCGGAATGGAACGAAACTTTGCGAGAATTTTTTATACAATAAAAGAAAATATCTGGAGCCAAGAACAACCGGAGGGGGGCACCAGGGTGGGCACAACCCACCAGGGCGCGCCACCCCTCCATGTGCGCCCAGGTGGGTTGTCCCCACCCCCGATGACCCAGAAACCGACGCTATGAAATCACATTTTTCCAGAAAAAAATAGGGAGACAGAATTATCACGTTCCACGAGATGGAGCCGCTGCCATCTCCTGTTCTTCATCGATGTAGGATCGAAAGTATGTCTAGAGGGGGGTGATTAGACTACTGGACCAAATAAAAAATCTAGCCTTTTCCCAATTTTAGTTCTTGGCAGATTTTAGCAACATAGCACAAGTCAAGCAATCTTAACACAATTCAAGCAAGCATGCAAAGAGTATATGTGCAGCGGAAAGTAAATCATGCAACTTGCAAGAATGTAAAGGGAAGGGTATGGAGAGTGCAAACACAATAGGAGACACAGATGTTTTTGTCGTGGTTCCGATAGGTGGTGCTATTGTACATCCACGTTGATGAAGACTTCAACCCACAAAGGATAACGGTTGTGCGAGTCCACGAAGGGCTCACCCATGAAGGGTCCATGAAGAAGCAACCTTGTCTATCCCACCATGGTCGTCGCCCACGAAGGACTCTCCTCACTCGGGTAGTTCTTCATGAAGTAGGTGATCTCCTTGCCCGTACAAACTCCTTGGTTCAACTCCACAATCTTGACAGAGGCTCCCAAATGACACCTAGCCAATCTAGGAGACACCACTCTCCAAAAGGTAATAGATGGTGTGTTGATGATGAACTCCTTGCTCTTGTGCTTCAAATGATAGTCTCCCCAACACTCAACTCTCTCTCATAGGATTTGGATTTGGTGGAAAGAAGATTTGGGTGGAAAGCAACTTGGGGAAGGCTAGAGATCAAGATTTATGTTGTTGGAATGGAATATCTTGACCTCAACACAAATGTAGGTGGTTCTCTCTCAGAAAATGTATGTTGGAAGTGTAGGCATGTTCTGATGGCTCTCTCCATGAATGAAGAGTGGGTGGAGGGGTATATATAGCCTCCACACAAAATCTAACCGTTACACACAATTTACCAAACTCGATGGGACAGAATCGTGAAACTCGGTCAGACCGATTTAGTTCATAATGTGACCGTTAGGCATTTCGGTGGGACCGACATGTCAACTCGGTGGGACCGATATTGTTAGGGTTAGGGCATAACGTAATCTCGGTGAGACCGATTACACAAACTCGGTGAGACCGATTTTGGTAATAGACAAACAGAGAGTTGGTCAGGCAAACTCGGTGGGACCGATTCGCTCATCTCAATTGGACCGAAACGTTACGAAAGGGAAACAGAGAGTTTGCATTGCAATCTCGGTGGGACCGATCGCTCATCTCGGTTTGACCAAAACGTTACGAAGGGAAACAGAGAGATTGGAATCCCATCTCGGTGAGACCGAGATTCCTATCGGTGAGACCGAAAAGACTAGGGTTTCTGGCAGTGGCTACGTCAACTGAACTCGGTGGCGCCGGATAGAAAATTTCGGTGGGGCCGGGTTTGAGTTTTGGTTTGGGACATATGTGGATGTGAGAAAGTAGTTGAGGGTTTTTGGAGCATATCACTAAGCACTTTGAGCAAGAAACTCATTAAGCAACACCTCACCCCTCTTGATAGTATTGGCTTTTCCTATGGACTCAATGTGATCTTGGATCACTAAAATGAAAAATGTAGAGTCTTGTGCTTTGAGCTTGAGCCAATCCTTTTGTCCTTAGCATTTTGAGGGGTCCATGTTTCTCATCCATGCCATGCCAAACATTTAGCTTTCCTGAAATGTTTATCTTGAAATAGCATTAGCTCAATGAGCTATATGTTGTTAGGAATCACCAAAACCACCCAGGGATACTTGCACTTTCAATCTCCCCCTTTTTGGTAATTGATGACAACATATAGATCAAAGCTTCGACAAATGATAATAAGATTGAAAAACATTGTCGCTTTGATAAGTATGTGATAAGAAAGAGCTCCCCCTATATTTGTGCATTATTTAAAATTTGCTTTGGACTGCAAATGCACAATGTGTTAGGATCATGGGTTACTCTTTCATGTCACATACATCTTGGTGGAGCGCTCAAAATGATAGAAGTTAAAAGCATGCACTCAACACCAAGCAAGTGAATGATCATATAAGGATATAAGAAATAATATCATCCAACAAGCATTAAGGGTAGCATATGATCAAACACATGATCGAACAAGTAAACAAGTAGCTCACAAGCACACAATCAAGAAGTTCAACCAAAAAACAAGAGAGATAAAAAACAACACTCTCTCTCGAAGCCTATGATCTATACATTTTCTCCCCCTTTGGCAACAAGTTACCAAAAAGTTCAAAAAATGCATAGTGCTAAATGACTCTCAGGCTTGGTATTCATGAGGTGGCGTAGAGATGACTCCAAGTACGAAAGCTTCTGTTGATGTAGCTGGAGCTGGTGGAGTGGCTGCTGGAGATGGCACTGGAGCTGTAGTAGCTGGTGCTGATACTGTAGCTCTAGTATCTGTGACTGGCACTGCAGTAGATCTCTGTCCTCTGGGCACTCTAGCAAAAGCATCTGTAGTAGACTTGCTCTTCTTCTCCTCTGCTTCCTCCTGAAGTTGCTAAACTGCAGTTTGGATCTCGGTTACCTTGACATCAAGATCACAGAATTTCTGCTCAATGATCCTCTCCAAACTCTCCTGGTTTTGAGTCAGGGTGGCCAAGCCCTTCTCAATCCTCAAAGTGGATTGGATCAGATATCCAAGCTGGTCTTGCTTTCTCTTCAAGAACACTAGAGATGCCTCTTCAGTAGTTGGCATCTTTGTAGCTTTCTCTGCCCTTGCCTTCTCTCTCTTCTCATGTGCTTGAGCTGATGATGGTTCATTCTCATTGACAACAGTGTTGTCTTCAAATTCAGGGTAGATGGGCAGGTGCTCCTTATCCAATAGATATTTGCATGTGCCCATCTTGGAGTTGATGAGCTCCTGAATTTGTGGGGCATACACACAAGATCTTTTCTGATCAGCTGCTATCCTCTTGATTGTCTCCACAATTAGACTCATGACTTTAAACTTTTGAGGCACATCAAACAAATGTAGCAAATTGATAGCATGTCCTCTGATCATCTTGTGATCACCTGATTTGGGTAGCAATGTGTGCCTTAGGATCCAGTTGATGGTAGGCAAACCAGACAACAAGAAATGGACATATCCAAACTTATGAGTCTCCAAAGCATCATCTGGAATCTCTGTACATGTGTACCGTAGTGTTATGGTCTTTCTTCTTCTCAGCATAAACATCCAAGTCATCTTCATTTTCTTCTGGGGCATTGATCAACTGAGCTCATTCTTCCACAGAGGATTGGTACCTAGTACCTTCTGGCATCCAGATGATCTTCCCATCTGGGTAGAAGTGGGCAGTGGAGTAAAACTGCATGATCAGCTCATCATTCCACTTGGTGAGCTTCTGGGCAACAAATGTATCAACTCCACATGCTTTGAAGCTGTCATATACACCTGGATAGTGATCTTCATTCTCCTTGATGTACTCCCAGTCAACCCATCTCATGTCATAGACAATAGGCTTCTTGTCAAGCAAAATTGTCTCATAAAAGTCTTGTTGTTCCTTAGTGTGAAACCTGTAGTCAACAACAGTTCTCCTCCTGATAGCATATGGATCAGACTGTCTCCACAATCTCAGTCCAGCATCCTTTCTGATATGCATATCTTTAGCTACTGGATGAGCATCACTATGGTCTGGGATCTTAGGCTTGAGCTTCCTTAGCACTTGGGCTTCATCATCTTCTTCATTAGCAGTCTCAGGCACTGGGGCCTTATTCTTTTCTGCAGCTGGAATGTTTCTAGTGCTTCTCTTGGGTTTAGGCTTTTGAGCTGGAGCAGCAGCCTTGGGAGCAGCTTTGGGCTTAGATGGAGCAACCCCTGATCTGATTGCATCTCCCATGAGCTTCTGAGCTTTGGGTGCGGGTGTAGCATCCTCTTGTTCTTCTTATTCTGAATGTCTCATCATGGAGGGCTTGCCAAGGACTTTGGCAGTAGTGGTTCTTGCCCTCTTCTTCTTCTTACCATCACCTGCTGCTTCACCATCATTTGATTCAATGGTGAATTTCATAGTTTCACCTGTGGCAATTTTCTTTGACTTGGAAGCTTCAGCAGTCGAGGCCTTGACTTTTGACATTGGAACTCTTCTTGCTAGAGCCTTTGTTTACATTTCTGGCTTAGTTGCAACAGTTGTGCCATACTCCTTTTTCAGCACCTTTTTCCTTGAAGTGGCCTCATCCTCAACAGCCACATAATCCTCGTCTTCAGAATCTGAGGTTTTCTTCTTCCTTGTCCTGGTAGCTGCCTTTGGCAAGTTACTAGGTGTGCTCATGTTGCCCTCATCATAGCTACTTGAGGGACTAGTGCCCTCACTCAATTGAACATGTTCCTCTGACTTATTCTAACTATCACTTTGATCAGACATCTTCAGGCAAACTGTCAGCAGACCCTGTGAATAGGTTGTAGATGAGGTAGAGTAGATGAGCATCACAAAGTACAGAGGTTTTGCAAAACAGATGACTCAGAACATAGTTTTAGTTCTCCATAGAAAGCATTTCGGAGCTACCGATTTGTAAACTCGTTGATACCGAAGCAGCTTTTGGAACCTAAACTAGTGAACTCGGTCAGACCGAGTCACAGTTCGGTGGCACCGAGACTGCTAGGGTTTCACAGAGAATCGAACTCGGTCACACCGATTTTCAATTCTCGGTCAGACCGAAAATCGCATGTGCAATGGCCTAAGCCAAATTGGTGAGACCGATTTCAACAATTCGGTCGGTCCAAGATGAGTTTGGTGGAAACCTAACCCTAAATTTTCAAATCAAATCTAATCTATAGGATGTTTTCGCTGGACAGGGTGATTTCATACGTGGCAAGAATCATGGCAAAGCAATGTGCTATGAATCAGAGTTAATGAATAGCACAAAGTATCAAGTTCATACCCTAACTCGGCGGTGAACTTGCTACGGTGGCGATGGCGGGGCAGATTGCCGTTGATGGCGGCAGAGACCAGCGGCGGGAGGTTGATGGCGGCGAGAAGACGATCTAGAGACCCGAAGAGGCAGAAAAGTTACGCGCGGGTGAAGGGTTTTGAAAAAAATTCCAAAATTTGACCCGTCAGTATATATAACCTGATTCTGTCGGTGTGACCGGGTGGAACAACTCAGTGGCATCGAGATGCAAAACTGCGAGCAGTTACTGCAACTCGGTGTGACCGAAAGGTTCTAATCGGTTGCATCGAGATTGAAAACCTAGATCAACTTAGTGATCTAGGTATGACCGAAAAGGGTGAATCGGTCAGACCGAAATGCACAAAGAGGTTTTGGAAGTTTAAGTCTATGGTGAATTGGGAACTCCAAGTGCTCCTCACACAGAGTGGTTCGAATCTGACTTGATCAAACTTTGTGATGTAGCATGAATAGAGTTTGAGACGAAGAAAGCATAGATAGCTAGAGGGAGTTCTTAGGAATTCTTGTCCATCCATTTGGCAAAAGAGAAAAATCCAAACAATCAAATCAACAAAATGGATGTCCTCGAATGAGTAAAATATGCAACCAACATGCTCACACAATAAAATGGCAAATGAAATATGTGACAAAGCATGCACAAACACTCTAGCATCTATCAAGCAATTGGCGATGACTAGGTCATCTATATATGAGTATATTAACATAGGAGTCAAATGAGAACATTTGATCATAGGTCATACTCATCGTTTAAGCACAAGTGGGGTTACCACTTTTACATAAAGCATTGTTGTGTTCACACCATTAGAGTTGCTTTAGCTCAATTCTTTAGAGTAAAGCTCCCCCAAGATGTGATATCCCCCCCCCCTAAGAGGGATGAACTAACCTTGGGTTTTGTCGATGATGACTTCATGTAGATGTTGAAGATGTGGATGCTCAATGTTGAAGTAGATCATTTGGAGCAATCCTTTGGAGTGAGTTGCACTTTCAACTTGCCTACATGGGTTAGTCCCACAAGGAACAAACAAGAATATCCATAGACATAGAGTGATGCACGCACAAGATGATGTCCATGAAACCATTAGGTTACCTTGTCCCTTGCCTTACCAACATGAGGGTTTGTGACTCCTTGAACTAGTGCAAGATGTGGAAGTTGATTGCACTTGTCCTTGCCATAAAGATATGAGTGAAAGAATGTTGGCGGAGTCATCCTCAAGAACTCTCTAGTTCTTCTTCTTCGGGATCCACATAATCTTGATGGGAATCCTTGGAGTTGTAGTTGTACTTGATGAAGTAGAACTTGACGTAGTCTTGGGAATCCACTTGACAAAGACCTTGGGTGCTTCTTCAAATGCATCAATCTCTTCATGAAGCTTATCCTTGCCTTTGTTCTTGTGGTCTTGTGGAGGAAGATCATCTTGAGCTTGTGTTCCCTTGAATGAAGTAGGATCATACTTCTCTTGTTGAGGAACAAACTTCGTCTTGGGGTATTGATCTTCTTCCCACTCAACTCCATTGGCATTAAACTTTCGTTCAAAACCAACACCTTGATTCTTCCGGTGTCTTCCTTGCTTGCGTACAATTTCCTCGAATTGCTTACTCCCGGCAAGGCTCTTGTAAACACCTTTCTCTATAATTCCCTTCAATAAGCTATTTTCTTGCTCAAGTGTAACTTGGCTAAGAGAATCATTAGTGGAATCAAGAGAACTACTAGAAGCAACAATATTGGATTTAACATTGGAATGAGTTGCACTTTCAATACCTACACGGGTTAGTCCCACAAGGGACAAGCAAAGATATCCATAGACATAGAGTGATGTATACACAATATGTTGTCCATGAAAGCATTAGGTTACCTTGTTCCTCGTCTTACCAACAAGAGGGTTTGTGACTCCTTGGACTAGTGCAAGATATGTAAGTTGTTTGCACTTGTCCTTGCCAAAATGATAAGAGTGAAGTATGTTGGCGGAGTCACCCTCAAGAACACTCTAGTTCTTCTTCTTAGGGATCCACACCACCTTGATGGGAACCCTTGGAGTTGTAGTCGTACTTGATGAAGTAGAACTTGATGTAGTCTTGGGAACCCACTTGACCAAGGCCTTAGGAGCTTCTTCAAATGCATCAATCTCCTCTTGAAGCTTGTCCTTGCCTTTTTGCTTGTGGTCTTGTGGTGGAAGATCATCTTGAGATTGTGTTCCTTTGAAAGAAATAGGATCGTACTTCTCTTGTTGAGGAACAAACTTCGTCTTCGGGTGTTGATCTTCTTCCCACTCAACTCCATTGGCATTGAACTTTCGTTCAAAACCAACACCTTGATTCTTCCGGTGCCTTCCTGGCTTGTGTACAATCTCCTCGAATTGCTTACTTCTGGCAAGGCTCTTGTAAACACCTTTCTCTATAATTCCCTTCAATAAGCTATTTTCTTGCTCAAGTGTAACTTGGCTAAGAGAATCATTAGTGGAATCAAGAGAACTACTAGAAGCAACAACATTGGATTTAGCATGATTATTGTTACTACTAGAAGAAGAATCTTTCTTGTTCTTATTACTAGACTTGACTTGTGGCATTTAAGTAGATAAGAGTAAACGCTTGGCAATGTAAGAAGAACTTTTCTTGTGAAGATCATCATTGATTGCCTTTAAAAACTCATACTCTTGCTCAAGGTTGAGCTTTTCAAAGCGTAACTTCTCATGAGTCTTTAAAAGTTCTCGATGATCATCCAAGATAGTTTCATGAGCTAACTTAAGAGTGTTTAGTTCTCTAGTTAGGCGCTCAATCTTCTCCTTATCATTGTCATTCGTTTTATCTTGATTAGCATGATAAATTGATGTTTCATCATAGTATTCATCACTAGAGTTGTCAACAAGTAAATCATCATCACCTAACAAGTCATATTCATCACTATTGAAATCAACATACTCGGGGTGTGATACTTTTGGACCTTTAGCCATGAAGTGTCTTCCAATTCCTTCATTTGGTGAGTCAAATATGTCATAGGAGTTGGTTGACACAAGTGCTAGACCGGCAAAACCTTCATCTTGAGTATATTCGGAGTCGGAGTGATAACTTCTTTCGGAGTGATTGTCGGAGTCGGAGCCGGATACCCATTCACCAACATGAGCTTAATGTCTTTGTTTTGTGTAGCTCTTTAATGATTTGTCCTTCCTTTCCGAATCCTTGCTTCTCCGGGATGTTCTTCGTTCATAACGATCATCTCTACTCTTCCTCTCTCTTGGTGGTGATTCTTCTCTTCTACTTCTTCTTTTTGGAGAATCTTCTCTTCTTTTGCAGGGAGTCGTACACTCATTGGAATAGTGTCCGGGTCTTCCACAATTGTAGCAATTACGCTCGCGACTAGAAGATCTTTTGTCATTGTAGGACCTTGACTTGGAACTTCTTTCCTTGCTTATACTCTTGTAGAACTTGTTGAAGTTCTTCACCATTAGGCTCAATTCTTCATTGAAGGTTTGTTTCTCACTTGATGATGTGGGAGCTTCACATGAGGCTTTGTAAGCACCACTTGACTTGTTGTGGAGCTCTTCCTTATCCTTGAGTGACATCTCATGAGCAACAATTCTTCCAATGACTTCCGTTGGCTTGAGATCTTTGTAATTTGGCATCATTTAGATCAATGTGCACACGGTATCATATTTTCCATCCAAGGCTCTTAGGATATTCTTATGATGAATTTATCAGTCATCTCTTCACTTCCTAAGCCGGCAATCTCATTTGTGATGAGAACAAGCCTAGAGTACATCTCAGTGACACCTTCACCATCCTTCATTTTGAACTTGTCAAGTTGACTTTGAAGCACATCCAATTTGGATTCCTTGACGGAGTCGGTACATTCGTGCATGTCAATCAAAGTATCCCAAATTTCCTTTGCATTCTCAAGACGGCTGATTTTGTTGAATTCTTTGGGGCACAATCCGTTGAAGAGAATATCACAAGCTTGAGCATTGTATTGCAACATCTTCAACTCTTCCGCGGTAGCTTCACGGTTTGGTTCTCTCCCATCAAAGAATTAACCTTGCAATCCAATACATACAATAGCCCAAACGGTGGGGTTATGTCCAAGAATATGCATTTTCATCTTATGCTTCCAACTAGCAAAATTTGTACCATCAAAGTAAGGACCTCTAGGGAGGTAATTTCCCTCGCTAGACGCCATACTCTCCTAGGTTGTGAAACCAAGGCTATGACCACCAAAATCTATGGAAATGAAAGCAAATGGAGACCAAAGCTCTGATGCCACTTGTAGGATCAAAAGTATGTCTAGAGGGGGGTGATTAGACTACTTGACCAAATAAAAATCTAGCCTTTTCCCAATTTTAGTTCTTGGCAGATTTTAGCAACTTAGCACAAGTCAAGCAATCTTAACACAATTCAAGCAAGCATGCAAAGAGTATATGAGTAGCGGAAAGTAAAGCATGCAACTTGCAAGAATGTAAAGGGAAGGGTATGGAGAGTGCAAATGAAATAGGAGACACATATGTTTTTGTCGTGCTTTCGATAAGTGGTGCTATCGTACATCCACATTGATGGAGACTTCAACCCACGAAGGGTAACGGTTGTGCGAGTCCACGGAGGCTCCACCCACGAAGGGTCCACGAAGAAGCAACCTTGTCTATCCCACCATGGCTGTCGCCCACGAGGGACTTGCCTCACTCGGGTAGATCTTCATGAAGTAGGCGATCTCCTTGCCCTTACAAACTCCTTGGTTCAACTCCACAATCTTGACAGAGGCTCCCAAGTGACACCTAGCCAATCTAGGGGACACCACTCTCCAAAAGGTAATAAATGGTGTGTTGATGATGAACTCCTTGCTCTTGTGCTTCAAATGATAGTCTCCCCAACACTCAACACTCTCTCACAGGATTGGATTTGGTGGAAAGAATATTTGAATGGAAAGCAACTTGGGGAAGGCTAGAGATCAAGATTTATGTGGTTGGAATGGAATATCTTGACCTCAACACAAGTGTAGGTGGTTCTCCCTCAGAAAATGTATGTTGGAAGTGTAGGCATGTCCTGATGGCTCTCTCCACGAATGAAGAGTGGGTGGAGGGGTATATATAGCCTCCACACAAAATCTAACCGTTACACACAATTTACCAAACTCGGTGGGACCGGATCATGAAACTCGGTCAGACCAATTTAGTTCATAATGTGACTGTTAGGAATTTCGGTGGGACTGACATGTCAACTCGGTGGGACCGATATTTTTAGGGTTAGGGCATAATGTTATCTCGGTGAGACCGATTACACAAACTCGGTGAGACCGATTTTGGTAATAGACAAACAGAGAGTTGGTTAGGCAAACTCAGTGGGACCGATTCGCTCATCTCGGTTGGACCGAAATGTTATGAAAGGGAAATAGAGAGTTTGCATTGCAATCTCGGTGGGACCGATCGCTCATCTTGGTTTGACCGAAACGTTATGAAGGGAAACAGAGATATTACAATCCCATCTCGGTGAGACCGAGATCCCTATTGGTGAGACCGAAAAGACTAGGATTTCTGGTAGTGGCTACGTCAATTGAACTCAGTGGCGCCGGATAGAAAGTTTCGGTGGGCCCGAGTTTGACTTTTGTCTTGGGACATATGTGGATGTGAGAAAGTAGTTGAGGGTTTTTGGAGCATATCACTAAGCACTTTGAGCAAGAAACTCATTAAGCAACACCTCACCCCCTCTTTATAGTATTGGCTTTTCCTATGGACTCAATGTGATCTTGGATCACTAAAATGAAAAATGTAGAATCTTGTGCTTTGATCTTGAGCCAATCCTTTTTGTCCTTAGCATTTTGAGGGGTCCACGTTTCTCATCCATGCCATGCCAAACATTTAGCTTTCCTAAAATATTTATCTTGAAATAGCATTAGCTCAATGAGCTATATGTTGTTAGGAATCACCAAACCCATCCAAGGATAGTTGCACTTTCAATCGGGAGGCCAGATCTGGAGTCCCTTTGGGGCTCCGCAGAGGGGGGTCTTCGATCTTCGTCATCACCAACACATCTCCATCGCCAATTGCATGATGCTCCCCACCGGGAGTGAGTAATTCTTTCGTAGGCTTGCTGGTCGGTGAGGAGTTGGATGAGATTCATCATGTAATCGAGTTAGTTTTGTTAGGGCCTGATCCCTAGTATCCACTATGTTCTGAGATTGATGTTGCTATGACTTTTCCATGCTTGTCACTTTGGGCCCGGGTGCCATGATTTCAGATCTGAACCGTTTATGTTATCGCCATTACATCCATGTTCTAGATCCAATCTTGCAAGTTATAGTCAGCTACTACGTGTTATGATCTGGCAACCCCGGAGTGACAATAGTCGGGACCACTCCCGGTGATGATCGTAGTTTGAGGAGTTCATGTATTCACCGTGTGTTAATGCTTTGTTCCGGTTCTCTGTTCAAAGGACTCCTTAATATCCCTTATTTTCCAATAGGACACCGATGCCACGGGAGGGTAGGACAAAAGATGTCATGCAAGTTCTTTCCATAGGCACGTATGACTATTTACGGAATACATGCCTACATTATATTTATGAACTAGAGCTAGTGTTGTATCGCCCTAGGTTATGACTGTCTCATGATGAATATCATCCAACGAGTCACTGGTCCAATGCCTACGAATTTACCTTATATTGTTGTTGCTAAGTTACTACCGCTGCTACTGCTATTGTTACTGCTATCACTGTTACCGTTACTGTTGCTGCTGCTACCATTATCAAAATTATCATATTACTGTGCTACTAATCACTTTGTTGCAGATAATTAATCTCCAGGTGTGGTTGAATTGACAACTCAGCTGCTAATACTTGCAAGTATTCTTTTGGCTCCCCTTGTGTCGAATCTATAAATTTGGGTTGAATACTCTACCCTCAAAAATTGTTGCGATCCCATATACTTGTGTGTTATCAATCTCCACCGCAGTTGTCGCCGTAGCGGGTTCGTCGCCAAGTTAGGGTCCGAACTCGATCTCTTTGTGATGTCTTTAACTCCGATTCTTGCACAAATATCAATGCCAAGTTTCTTGCCACGATTGATATTAATCTATCCACCTAAAACTTCCTTTAGATTAGATTTCATGCAAAAAGTTAGGGTTAGGTTTCCGTCGAACTCATCTCGGACCGGCCGATCTGAAAGTATCGGTCTCACCGATTTGGCTCAGGCCATTGCACATGTACTACTCGGTCTGACCGAAGTGTACGAATCGGTGTGACCGAAATCACTAACTTTGTGAAACCCTAGCATCTCGGAGTCACCGAACTGCATCTCGGTCTGACCGAAATCGCATGTTTAGACTCTGCAGCTGCTTCGGTGTCACCGAGTTGGGAAAATCGGTAGCTCCGAAATGCTTTCTGCAGAAAACTAAAATTAAGATTTTGTGTTAACCTTTTTTCCAAAACAATTGTGCTTTGTGATGCTCATCTACTCTACCTATTCCTATCTATTCACAGGGACAGTTTTAGAGATGTCATACCAAAGTGATAGTCAGAACAGGTTAGAGGAGCGGGCAAATCTGAGTGAGGGCACTAGCCCCTCAAACACACTACAGGAAATATGAGATTTGCCGTCAGTACTGCACTTTGCCGTCAGCATTTCGTCGGGACAGACGGCAAAGACTAAATTTGCCAACAGCTGCTCACGGCAAAGACCGACTGACGGCAAAGACTATTTTGCCGTCTGTAAAAAAATGACATACGGCAAAGTATCTTTGCCGTCTGCGTTTTTTATTTACAGATGGCAAAGAGCTCATTTTGCCGTCTGTAGAAGAAATACACAAACGGCATAGTCTTTGCCATCTATATTTTTGTTCATAGATGGCAAAGTGAGCTCTTTGCCGTCTGTAAATAAAAACACAAACGGCAAAGAAAAAACACAGCCCACGGATCGATCCCACGGATCGATGACTTGGCAGCAACATCCACCGTAGATCCATAGCCCTCCCCCACCACTCTCTCTCTCCATTCATGTTGTCGGGCCCCACCCCAACCACCCGTAGCCTTATCCACCGGATTCGACCCCCACGACTTGTCTCTCGCATCTCTCTCTCCCGTATCTCTCTGCCCCACATCTCTCTCTCTCGTATCTCTCGTATCCCTCTGCCCCACATCTCGCTGGCCGCCGCCGCTCCGGCCACCGGCCACCGGCCGCGTTCCTGCCCCTCTCTTCTCCCTTCCCACTGGCGCCACCGGCCGTTGCTGCCTGGGTCACCAGCCGCCTCCGCCGCTCGGGCCGCCGGCCGTCGCGACCGCCACAACCGTTCGAGCCATCGGCCGCCGCCCGCACCACATACTGCCACCGCGACTCAAGCCATCAACCGGCTCGGGCGCTCGAGCCACCGACCGCCTCCGCCGCTCAGGCCACCGGTCGCCGCTCGCGCCACCGGCTGTCGCAGGGAGCATCAGCGGACGCGAAGGTCTGCTCCCGTTCGCCCCCAACTGGTGCAGCACGCCGAGCGGCTCCATGGCCCATGCGGCTGCCAAGGGGGGCTGCCCCGCGCCTCGTGCGAAGAGAAGGACCATGCTCGGTGCGGTCTCGAGCTACCGGCCGCCGCCGCTTGCGCCACCGACGGCCCCAGCACGCCCCGAGCCCTCTTTCTCTGTAAATAAGTTGTAGAAGAAATTTGTAATTCGATCTATAAAGAAACTGTTGATGTTCAGATCTGTATGTTTCTTGCATGAGAATGTTGTAGCAGGATTTTGCTCTAGTCCTTCGTGTCTTGTCCATGTTCACGTGTCCAGCGTATTTTTTAAAATTAAAAAAAGTTTGCCGTCTGTAAAGTTGTTGTACTGATGGCAAAGATTGCGTTTCAGTTGAGGGCAAAGATGCTGCTTTGCCGTCTGTTATTATCTGTGCAGACGGCAAAAGACCAAGATTGGCTGACGGCTAAGTCTTTGCCGTCTTTCTGAAGAAATGCTGACGGCAAAGTAATCTTTGCTGACTAGACTTTGCCGTTTGACTTTGCTGTCTGCATCCTGAAGGCAAACTCTTTGCCGTCTATATTCAGGTCTTTGTCGTCTGTGATGCACAGACGGCAAATTACCTGATTCCTGTAGTGACAGTAGCTTTAATGAAGGAAGCAGAAGCACCCCAAGCAATCTGCCAAAGGCCACTGTCAAGCAAAGGAAAAAAGAGAACTTCTGACTCAAAGGATGAGGATTTAGAAGTTGAGGAGGTAACTTCAAAGAAGAAAGTTGTCAAGAAGGAATTTGGTACTGCTGCCTCCACCAGGCCTGGCATGCACAAGATAGCTCCTACCAAGAGAATTCCCATGTCCAAAGCCAGAGCCTCAACTCAAGCTACTGATGAACCAAGTGAAGAAGAGGCTGCTGGAGGAAAGAAAAGGAAAGAAAGAGTCAAGAAGACTATGGCCAGGGTCATTGGCAAGCCTTCTATGGTTAGGGAATCAGAAGAAGAAGAAGAGGAGGAACAGCATGTTGCACCTCCTGCAAAGACCCAAAAGCTTATGGGGGATGCTATCAAGTCTAGGGTTGCTCCATTTAAGCCTAAGAAAGCCCCCAAGCCTGCTGCTGCTCAAGCTTCAAAGCCAACTGCACCAAAGAGATCCACTAGGAATATCTCTGCTGCTGAGAAGAATAAGGCCCCAATGCATGAAGTTCAAGAAGAAGAAGAACATCAAGTGCTCAGAAAGCTGAAGCTTTTGTAGACGGACTCCTCTCAACGCCATCTACGCACACCGGAGCAACCAGCCAGAAGAACCCTTCAGAAGCTCTTGGAGATCGTGCCTAGAGTGTCGAATAGCACTATGCATTTTCAAGATTTTTGGTAACTTGTTGCCAAAGGGGGAGAAGATGTATAGATCATTAGGCTGAGAGAGAGAGAGAGTTTTGTCTTTTGTTGCCTCTCTTGCTACTTTAGTCCTTTTACTTTGATCTTTTGCTTGCTACATTATTTGTGCTTGTGTGTGAGATACTTTGATCATATTATGCTTAAAGTTTGCTTGCTTGATGATATGTGTATGATCAATCATGTTTGCCCTTGGTGATGAGTGCATGTTTTTTATAGCTTATCATTTAGAGCGCTCCACCAAGATGTATGTGACATGGAAGAGTAACCCATGATCCTAATCGATTGTGCATTTGCATTCAAAAGAAAATTCTAAATAATGCACAAATTTAGGGGGAGCTTCAGGGAGTCCTGGATTAGGGGGTATCCGGACAGCCAGACTATATACTTTGGCTGGACTGTTGGACTATGAAGATACAAGATTCAAGACTTCGTCCCGTGTCCGGATGGGACTCTCCTTTGCGTGGAAGGCAAGCTTGGCGATTCGGATATTAGATCTCCTTCTCTGTAACCGACTCCATGTAACCCTAACCTCCTCTGGTGTCTATATAAACCGGAGGGTTTAGTCCGTAGGACAACAACAATCATAATCATAGGCTAGCTCCTAAGGTTTAGCCTCAACGTTCTCGTGGTAGATCAACTCTTGTAATACTCATATCATCAAGATCAATCAAGCAGGAAGTAGGGTATTACCTCCATCGAGAGGGCCCGAACCTGGGTAAAACATCTGTCGGATTTCGGGTTCCGGCAGACCCTTGAGGTTCGAACTCTAGGGTGCACGCGAAGATCTCTCCTCTACCAACTCACGCCCCAAAGCCTCGCAAGGAATCTAGGCTAGAAAGAGGAACACACGAGGGACATGGGGTTTATACTGGTTCAGGCCACCATTGTGGTGTAATACCCTACTCCAGTGTGTGGTGTGTGGATTGCCTCAGGGGTTGATGATGAACAATACAAGGGAAGAACAGCCTCGCGAGGGATGTTCTTGTGGTGGTGTTGTCCCTTTGGAAGGGTCGATTCCAGCTGCCTCTCTTCGATCCCCTTCTACGGTGGGTGGCTAGTCCTATATATAGAGAGGCCCTGGTCCTCTTCCCAAATATTGAGCGGGAAGGGCACCAACAATTGGCCATTTCGAAGGGGAACATCTAGTAAACTTATCCTGACTAAAGTTGGTCTTCGACTACCAAAGACTCTGATGATGACGCTGTCTTGGGCTCCAGGTGACCTCCATCCTGCCGCTCTGCTGTCTTGGTCTTGTTGCACCGAAATGGTAGCCTTTGCATGATGCCTTGGCCTCTGCATGCTCCCTTTGCACCAAAGAGGAAACAAGGACACTGCATAGGCCGGCGCCCACCTGGCGCCCGGCTAGCCTCGGTCGTCATGGCTTGCGTCACGGGCACCTCGCGAGGCACCCTTGCCTTGATCTCTCCGCCTCCTCACGAGCTTGTCTGGCGAGGCTGCTATTGAGGAAGCTTCCTGTTGTCCACCCCGCGAGGCTTGGCCCTCGCGAGGGTCTTGAGCTTGAGTTGACGAAGATGGGCCGTACTGGGCCACGGCTTGAGCCACGTCGCAGGCCGCAGGCAGGCAAGTCTGGGGACCCCCGTTCCTAGAACACCGACAGTAGCCCCCGGGCCCAAGGCGCGCCCGGACTTGGCTTAGCAGAGAAGCGAAGGGGAAGTGCGAAGCGCCGCGGGCCCCAACAGCCTGCGGCCTTGGGCGCCGCGTGGCGGTTGATTGGACGTGGGTGTCCCCGTTTCCCCACGCCCCTCATTACGTGCCCGGCTAGGCGGACCCGTGGTTGCACACAGTTATTCCCCTTTCGCCGTTGGCACGCTCCCTATCCTTCCTTCTTCCTCGAGCTCTAGCCTCCGCGTCCAATCCAACTCGAGCTCTCCCCCCTTCCCGTCGCCATGGCGCCAACAAAGAAGGAAAGGGGGAAGAAGCCCGCGCCTTCGCCCCGCTCGCCTCCGGCAGCGGCCCCCGCCGTCGGTCGGTCGATCATACTCAACCCCGAAGCCTTGGACAAGGTCCGCTCCGCTCTTGCCTCCATCTTCAACGAGTGCGGGAGGATGATAGTTTGGCCTGCGTCTCACGCCTCCTTCGATAGTGTCGGCACGGAGGTCTGATTCTTCACCGATGCCCTGTGGGCGGGTCTGGTTCCCCCTTTTCTGCTTTCTTCAATGCGGTGCTCTCCCATTATCATATCCGCATGATGCACTTGGGTCCTGAGTCCATTACTCTCCTTGCCGTCGTCGCCTTTGTTTGCGAGGCCATGATGGGCATTCCTCCTTCCGTTGCCCTCCTACGCCACTTCTTCTCTTTGCGCCTGAGTGACCCCACTCAATGCTCAAGGTGCGTGAGCTTTCTCGCCGTGCCAGAGACGGCTGCTTCGGGGATCGATTTCGGCCTTCCTCCTCCTACGGCCAGGTTCCGAGAGCGGTGGTTGTATGTGGATGTCGGGGTGCCCAGCCCCCTGCTCTCGCACCCGACCTTGCCCGCCATTCCCAACTCAGGTTGGGATCACAAGATGCTCACGAGCCCCCGGCTCGCCTTCGTCTGGCGCTGCTTCGAGAGTTTCAGGGCGCTTGATGTGACGGCGCCCAAGGCAGTGAAGGAGTTCCTTCAATGTCGCATTGCTCCTCTCCAGCACCTCTCCCGTCGGATGTGGGCCTTTGCGGGGCACGGAGACCGCATGAGGCTCTAGGAGGAGGATCTGGCGCCCGAAGCACTGAGGACGATGTTGAGGGCCTTGACTGGCGACCCTTCCCCATGTAGCCTTCAGCACGGGGCCGTCCTCTTGTATCTTTGCTTGGGCAGGGCCGATTTTGTGAGGCAGATGCCTAGCTTCGACAAATGGGGGTTGCGCCCTGTCGGCCTCATGGGGCCCCGCGAGAACCCAATTGCTGTGGTCGCTCTTCCGATTGCCCACGGCGGTCCTGCCTCAGGAGGTGGAGCAGGGAGGCAAGAACCGCCGGGAGCTGAGAGGTCTGACGCTGAGACACCCATGCCGCGTGGGGCTCCTGAGGAGGCATCCCCTGAAGCCTGTTCTGGGGTGGCGGCAGGTGAGGAGTTGCGGCCTGTGGCTCCTGAGGCCGGGGCTCCCGAGGCCCCGGCCGTCCCTCATGAGGCGGCGCCTGGCGGCGTCCCCCAGTCTGGCTCCCTTGGCGCTGGTCACCTTGACGCCTCCTTCGTGCCGCGGTCCGACCCTTGCGTCAAGAGCTTAGGCCGGTTCCGCGTAGACTTCGAGGCCCTCCGCAAGAGGAATGAGGCCTCGGGTGGCAATGATCGCCCTTGCCGCCCGTTGAAGTGCAGGAAGTACTTCTCCGTCGACGAGTAAGTCCTCTTCTCTCTTAGTTCTTTACCTTAATGTTCCTTTAGCTGATTGCGGCCTTTCAGGGCCCTTCCTACCGAGTTCGCGGAGACGGCCGAGGAGCCATCCCCCCAAGCTTTGTCTTCACTGCTGACCTTGAGCTCCCCAAGCTCGAGCACCACCCCCGCCGCGGGGCCGGTCGGAGAAGTGGGCCGTCCCGTTGGATATCTTGAACCTGTGCGCCTGCTGCCCCTCCTTCACGAGCTCTCCTGGGGTACAGCTAGCTTGCCCCGCGCTCCTCCCCTGATTGTTGACGGTGACTGGCTGAGGTCGATCTTGAGTTCCTCCTCAAGGGACGGACCGGTGCTAGGCTGGATCCCTGGCGGGGCCCATCCAGTGATCGTCAGGGCTCTAGCCCCCAGCCGAGAGGGGGCGTGCCGCCTCAGGGCCCTCCGCATGCGCTAGTGGTGGAGGACGACATGGAAGACGTGCTTAGGCGCGCTCGGGAGCACAGCGCCCTTCGTCGAGAGTTTCTTTAGAAGGCGGCAGATGCAGTGAGCCAGCTCGGCGCGGAGCTTGCTAGTGAGGACGCGCGCCTTGAGGCCGAAGGCCTGCACCTTGCTGAGGAGAGGCGCAAGCTGAAGGTGTCTATCAGCCTTGCACGTCACCAGCATGACCTTGAAAACGCAAAGGCCGAAGCGTCACTGGTGGCCTCGCGGGAGGCCTGATCCCAAGCCGTCGAGGAAGCCCAGGAAGCAGACCGACGGTGCAAGGCTCCAGAGGAGCGCGCGTGGGAGCTCCAAGCCTGGAGCAACTCCCTGGAGCAGCAAGTGGAGTTGCGCCGGGCTGCCCTTGTGTCACTGAAGGGGGCACCCGTCGACGAGGCGGAGCTCCTGAGGCGCGAGGAGGTGCTGGCGCTGGAGGCTGTCGAGCGCAACCTTGACCTTGAGTGGTTGGAGACGAGGGAGCGCCTGGTGACCCAGGTGGAGGATGATGTCGGCGCACGGAGACCCGAGTCTGAGAAGAGATCGACCGCCGCGTGGCGGGAGCTCGTTTGGGTCTTGAGCGCGAGTACGAAGGGAGGTTGGAGTTGGTCAGGGCCGAAGCTGAGGGCAGGACCGCTGCCCTCAGGGCCAAGCTGGCTGAAGTGACGCGGCGTGCGGATTCCTCCGCAGCCGCCCTTGGCGCAGCGCAGGCGGAGCTGGCCTCTTCCCGCGCCGAGTTGCTTATTCTCCAACAGAGGGTTGACGATGCCGAGGCTGTTGCGTGGCGGAACAAGGACGAGATCCGTCAGCGCCAGACTCTGGAGCGTGTGCATGGCCCCATGCTCCGAACGCTCAGGGAAAGGGCCAACATGGCCCTGGGCAACATCTGTGAGGCGGCTGTTGTGGAACCTCGTGTAATCAACTATGCTGGCAACCTCCAGTTCTTCATGGATGTGGTGACGCAGCTGGAGACCCACTTTGACAGGGCCCGCTGGCTTGTTGAGGAGAGGAGCTGAGCCCTGCTTGGGCGTGCCTTCTCCCGTGTCTTTAGCTATCTTCACGACAGAGATCCCCACTTTCATTTTGACGCCGCCATCGCACCGGTGCCTGTAGCCATTCGGGGCGATCTGGCGCAGTGGGTGGAGGACAACGTGGACGCCCTCGTTAGGGCCTTCACCTCTGATGACGACGGCGTGATCGTGGCTGCTGATGAAGGCGGTGTTGTGAATGATCATGGCGCTGATGAAGGCGATGGTGATGGCGGTGACGATGCCAGTGATGCCAGCGACGCTTCTGGAGGCACCCCAGAGGACGCGGTGAGTGACATGTCCAACTGATTATATGCCGCCTCAGCTGCTTACCCTACACAGAAAAGTTCGGGCGTGGCCCTGAAGGTTGTGAGAGCATTTTGGGAGGGGGAACCCCTCGTGTAAAGGTTGCAATTGGTACTCTTGTAGATATAACGCCATATGTGTGCCCACGCTGGGTTGCCGACTTTGCGACGGGTTAACCGACCTGATTTACCTTTGACCCTGGCTGGCTCCAAGCGAACCTGCGGGGGCCGTAGTGTCTTGATTGTCTTCTGGGCGAACCCATTGATCTCACGATGAGAGCCTCCTGAGAGGGTGCGGCGACAGCGGTCCGGCTTGTTGGCGTGCTTGGCCCAGCCCGACTCGCGAGGGGCTCGTGAGGGGGAGGCAGCTGACGCTAACCTTGGATGCAAAGCCGAATTCAGAACATGAGAGATTGCTTGAACGAGACTAAATGCCCCTTCCCCAAACACACGCAAGTCTCAAGCTCAAATCCAACTTAAATTCAAATCGAAGAAACTTAACAACAGAGAAAAAGGCAAAAGGCAAAGGCCGCGCCCGGCACCTAGTCTAGTCTTCGACGTCTTCTCACCAGCGCGGAGCTAAGTGCTGCCACTGGGCGTAGGCGGGAGCCCCCGAGGCCCGAGGGCGGCTCTCCGGAGACTCCGGGGCGTGTACAGCCCCAACTCATTATTATGTGAGAGTGTCACGGGCGGTGAACTTCACAAGCACTGGGCCTTCTTCACAGGTACCGGCCTTGCTTCATATCGCCAGACAAGGGCCCCGCCTTGTGCCACACTCTACCGCCATCGACGGTGACCGGAAACCAAGGACGACGCCAATGGGGTAGAGAGGTTGCCATCGGTTTCCCCGACGACCACGGGTCCTCTGCCGGGGGCAGGCCCTGAGGCACCTCCCCGGCAGAGGGCCTACCTCTTGGGAACGCCTTGCTCTGAGCGTCGCGGGGGCGAGCCCGGATCTCGGCCCCTCTCCTGCAGCCCCCGGTGCCCTCCTCCTAAGGGGTAGGAGGCTGCAGCATTGGGGCAGCCATCTGCTGCGGTGACCTGTACCTCCTGCGACCCATGGTTAGCATAAGATTGCTCCTGAGGAATTAGCGGTACCCAATAGTTGTTGCCACCAGCGCGGTTCTCAAGGCTCTCTTGGGGTTCCTGAAAGAGCTCAGCTTCTAGCGTCTCTTCCCCCCAGCCTGGCCCGAGGAACGAGCCATGGTCTTCTTCCAGTGTGCACTCTTGATCCACCATGTGGGGCACATAGAATTCTGGGGCCACCGCCCCGAGGGCCTCGCCGTAGTGCCCCACGCGCCACGCGGTCCGTCTTGAAGCGCCATCTTGGGGGTGGTAGCGTGATGGCTCACCTAGGTCGTAGGCTGCGGCGTGCGCTCCCTCGACGGCCGGAGGTGGAGCCAGCATGGCCTGTCGCCCGGCGCTGATGGCCAAGTTGGCGTTGAGGAGGCCTTGGAATCCGCCTGGAGCTGCGCGGGCACGTATGGGGCCACCATACGGCCCGCCCTGGATCTCAGAGCTGCGCGGGCAGAAGGGAGGTGCTCCCGAGGCGGCGGCATCCAGGAGCTCGGCCACACGCTCCAACAGCATGTCGTGGCCGCCCTCCTGCTGCCTGCACCGTAGCAGCTCTCGGGCCACCATGAGCGCGGCCCTTGAGTTCGCCTGCTCCCGTCGGGTGTGCGGTGTTGTGGCCGCGGCGTGGCTCGAGGCCCTTGCCGCCGATCGTACCTGCCGTGGTGTGAGGGCAGCTAGCGCTTGGCCACATCGCCCGCGCCCCGCAGCGCCCTGCGAAGCACAAGCTGCCTGGGGCACGAGGTTGAGGTCGCCTTGGACAAGCGGCACGGCGTGGGTGGGCCACGCCGCCCAGCGGTCGGCGTTGGTCGTCGAGTCGCTGGACATGGAGATGACGGAGCGATGGAGCGCGAGGCGGTGGAAGAAGAGATTTCGGCACACCCCTACCTGGCACGCCAAATGTCGGATTTCGGGTTCCGGCAGACCCTTCAGGTTCAAACTCTGGGGTGCGCGCGAAGATCTCTTCTCTACCAACTCATGCCCCAAAGCCTCGCAAGGAATCTAGGCTAGAAATAGGAACACACGAGGGACACGAGGTTTATACTGGTTCAGGCCACCATTGTGGTGTAATACCATACTCTAGTGTGTGGTGTGGTGGATTGCCTCAGGGGCTGATGATGAACAATACAAGGGAAGAACAGCCTCGCGAGGGATGTTCTTGTGGTGGTGTTGTCCCTTTGGAAGGGTCAATTCCAGCTGCCTCTCTTTGATCCCCTTCTACGGTGGGTGGCTAGTCCTATATATAGAGAGGCCCTGATCCTCTTCCCAAATATTGAGGGGGAAGGGCGCCAACAATTAGCCATTTCGAAGGGGAACATCTAGTACACTTATCCTGACTAAAGTTGGTCTTCGACTGCCAAAGACTCTGACGATGACGCTGTCTTGGGCTCCACGGTGACCTCCATCCTGCCGCTCAGCTGGTCTTGGTCTTGTTGCACCGAAACGGTAGCCTTTGCCTGATGCCTTGGCCTGTGCATGCTCCCTTTGCACCAAAGAGGAAACAAGGACACTGCGCAGGCCGGCGCCCACCTGGCCTCGGTCATCATGGCTTGCATCACGGGCACCTCGCGAGGTACCCTTGCCTTGATCTCTCCGCCTCCTCGCAAGCTTGTCTGGCGAGGCCGCTCCTGAGGATGCTTCCTGTCGTCCACCCCGCGAGGCTTGGCCCCTCGCGAGGGTCTTGAGCTTGAGTTGATGAAGATGGGCCGTACTGGGCCACGGCTTGAGCCACGCCGCAGGCCGCAGGTAGGCAAGTCTGGGGACCCCCGTTCCCAGAACACCGACAACACTGTGTCCCTTGCCTCCTGTTACCATTAGCCTTAGACGCACAGTTCGGGACCCCCTACCCGAGATCCGCCGGTTTTGACACCGACATTGGTGCTTTCATTGAGAGTTCCTCTATGTCGTTGCTATAAGGCTCGATGGCTCCTCCAATCATCAACAACAACACGGTCCAGGGTGAGACTTTTCTCCCCGGACAGGTCTTCGTGTTCGGCGGCTTCGCACTGCGGGCCAATTCGCTTGGCCATCTGGAGGAGATTGATAGTTATGCCCCTGGCCATCAGGTCAGATTCGGAAACTTGAATTACACTGCCGATATCCATGGAGACTTGATCTTCAACAGATTCGGGCCTGCGCCAGGAGCGCTGAACGGTCACGACAAGCACGACTTAAATCTGTTGTCTCATAGTATTCGAGATATCGCACCTGCAGTAGCTCTAGACCTAAATCCAGGGCAGATCGCGTCGTCCGAGGACGGGTGGATGGACCCCGCCCCGGAGGCCGCATACTCATCGGTGGTAGAGCCGAACACAGACTTCACCTCTAAGGAAGTCTGTGTCACCGGACCCCCGGACTTGTGTCTGGCTGTAGGTTCCACACCATACGCACGCGGGCCCGTCGAATCCGATTGGGCTCCGATAATGGAGTTCACCGCTGCGGATATCTTTTAGCACTCACCCTTTGGCAACATGCTGAATTCATTAAGGTCTCTCTCTTTGTCAGGAGACTCTTGGCCGAACTATGTCCGGCTCGAGTGGGAAGCAGGCGACGAAGAAATTCGTTACCCACCCACCACCCACTTCATTGCCACTGTCGATGATTTGACCGACGTGCTTAACTTCGACTCCGAAGACATCGACGGTATGGACAACGATGCAGGACAAGAATAGGAACCACCGCCCACAGGGCGCTGGACAGCCACCTCCTCATATGATATATATATATGGTGGACACACCCAAAGAAAACAACAATGATGATGCAATAGAGGATAACCCCTTAGGGAAGAAATCAAAGCATGGGCATCATCGTTGCCGCTCTAAGCCCCGCCACAACAATACCGGCACATGAGACGAAAACAATCCGGATGGTGCCGAAGATGAATACAATCCCAATCAGCCTACCTTCAAGCAGGCTGAACAGGAAGACGGGCAGGTTAGCCCAGATGAACAGGCGACGGACGGATACTTGGAGGATGACAACTATATGCCTCCCTCTGAAGACGAGGTGAGCCTCGGCGATGATGAATTCGGCGTGCCTGAGGATCCCGTAGAGCAGGAGCACTACAAGCGTCGGCTTATAGCCACTGCAAGAAGCCTGAAAAAGAAGCAGCAGCAGCTCCAAGCTGATCAAGATCTGCTCACAGACAGATGGACTAAGGTCCTGGCAGCCGAGGAATACGGACTCGAGCGCCCCACCAAAGGTTACCCAAATCACAAGTTGCTACCTCAACTCGGGGAGGAGGTCCTAGAGCCTACATTACCAGCACAGGACGAGGCCGACCGGCCACCTCGTGGTCGAGATAAAATGGTGTATCAGCCCGAATACCAGCCCGCGCCCCCATGCCGATACACCACGGCTCAGGGCAATACACAGGACCTGCGAGATATATTGGAAAACAAAGCAGGACAGCCAAGATTGATCTACGGATTGCGGGGGCGCGCACCAACACATGACGATGATCGTCATGCCGGATACATTAACAACAAGTCCGGCCAGGCTGAACATAACAGACCAGACTTACTCGAACTATGTAGTAACATAGCCCGGCATAGAGGCGCCGCACACCCCCTCTGCTTCACAGATGAAGTAATGGATCACGAATTCCCAGAAGGGTTTAAACCTGTAAACATCAAATCATACGATGGCACAACAGACCCCGTGGTATGGATCGAAGATTTCCTTCTCCACATTCATATGGCCTGCGGTGATGATATACATGCCATCAAGTATCTTCCCCTTAAACTCAAAGGACCGGCCCGACATTGGCTGAATAGCTTGCCGGCGAATTCCATCGGTAGTTGGGAAAACCTGGAGGACACGTTCCTCGACAACTTCCAAGGCACCTACGTGCGACCATCGGATGCTGATGACTTGAGTCACATTACCCAACAGCCCAGAGAGTCAGCCAGGAAATTTTGGACTCGGTTCCTAACTAAAAAGAACCAAATTGTCGACTGTCCAGACGTCGAAGCCTTGGTAGCCTTTAAGCATAATATCCGCGACGAGTGGCTCGCCCGACACCTCAGCCAAGAAAAACCGAAGTCCATGGAGGCCCTCACGACACTCATGACCCGCTTTTGCGCGGACGAGGATAGCTGGCTGGCTCGCAGTAGCACCACGCCAAGAAACTCCGGCACTTCAGATGTCTGCGACAGTAACGGCAAGCCACAGCGCAACAGACATAAATGTCGGAACAGTGGTGACAACACCAAAGACACGGCAGTCAACACCGGATTCAATCAAAATCTGGTCAGTGGAAAAAGCCGTTCAAAAGAAACAATCCGGGACCATCCAGTCTGGACCGCATACTTGACCGCTCGTGCCAAATTCACGGCACCCCTGATAAATCAGCCAACCACACTAATAGAGATTGTTGGGTGTTCAAACTGGCCGGCAAGTTGAATGCCTAAAACAAATACAAGGGGCTGCACAGCGATGATGACGAGGAGCCCCAGCGTCTGAACACTGGGGGACAGAAGAAATTTCCTCCCCGGGTGAAAACGGTAAACATGATCTATGCCACCCACATTCCCAAACAGGAACGAAAGCGTGCACTAACGGATGTCTATGCGATGGAGCCAGTTGCCCCAAAGTTCAACCCATGGTCATCCTGTCCGATCACTTTCGATCGTAGGGACCACCCTACCAGCATCCGTCACGGAGGTTCAGCCGCATTGGTCCTAGACCCAATCATCAATGGATTCCACCTCACGCGAGTCCTTATGGACGGTGGCAGTAGCCTGAACCTGCTTTATCAGGACAAAGTGCGCAAAATGGGCATCGATCCCTCAAGGATCAAACCCACCAAAACCCCCTTCAAAGGTGTAATTCTAGGTGTAGAGGCCCATTGTATGGGCTCAATAACACTGGAAGTGGTCTTCGGATCCCGGATAACTTCCGAAGCGAGGAGTTAATCTTTCATATCGTCCCTTTCCATAGTGGCTATCATGCACTGCTTGGACAAACCGCATTCACTCGATTCAATGCGGTACCACACTATGCATACCTCAAGCTCAAGATGCCAGGACCTCGCGGGGTTATAACAGTCAATAGAAACACAGATCACTCTCTACGTACATAAGAGCACACTGCGACCCTCGCGGTAGAAGTACAAAGCAGCCTTCTCCGGCAGACCGCCAATTCGGCGATGACAACCCCGAACACCGCCAAGCGAGTCCAGAGTACTCTGCAATAGGATCGTCAGGCACGCCAAGAGCGCGACTAGCAATCCGGCCGCCGCCCTAGCCCCATTCAGGCAGCATTTGTGTCGCGCGTACACAATTACACACTCAAAATACCATGGGCATAGGCGGAGGCGCAACGAGGATACTTTAATAACCTTCTTTCTCTTTCAACCGCCACAGTGCGGTTCAACCGCCACAAGACCAGCATACTTTAATAACCTTCTTTCTCTTTTAGGACCCTACTTTCGGGCAGCCCCTTCAGAGAACCTGATCATCGGACTCATCACAGGAGGGAAAACCAAGGAGGCAAAAGGCTTTGTGCACAAAGGGAATACCCAGGTGGTCTCTGTTAATGATCGTTATACCTGTTTTACATACCCGCATGCGGCCCCCCTTGGATAGGACATGTCAAATAGTCCTATTTGTTTCTGCTTGACGCATTAATTGTACACATACACTTGGACGTATTATTTAAATAAAAACGGGAAACAATATACAGCGTCAGCTTATTATTACTAACTTCATATTTTCCCTAAAATGTTTATTTAACATTGCATCCATACACTTTGGTACGTTCAGTTTGCCAGGGGCTTCTTATGGTGCCCCATAATACGGCAAGATAAGTCCGAACTCTTTCGACAGTGCGGCACCCCGAACTTATAGCATTATATGCATCAACTCCGAATCATGTCTTGGGTCAATAGTTGGGTTTGCCCGGCTCCCTTGTTTTGGTACCTTACGTTCCGTTATATCGGCTAAGGTAGCGCAGGGAGAACTACTGTGATTGTGTCCCAATTCTTCCGGATGAGCACCTCAGTAGAGAAAGCCGAAAACTGACTGTCATGATGCGGCGAGAGCTGGTCGCTGTTCGAGAGGTCTTAAACCCTTGAAGATTTTTTTTCCGCTTCAGGCGAGGAATCGGCCTTGTCCGATTTAGGCGTGTATAGCGCCCCAATTCGGCTTTCCGAATTCTAGGGGCTTCACCGAAATTTAAAATTGTAGACTTCTATGGCTAAGTGAGAGTTATAAAGCTGCATAGTCTGATTGCCTTGTTCGTTGCGCTAAACACCTCCTTAAAGGACCAAAATTTTGGATAAAGAGTGTTTGGGTTTTCCACGAACACCCTAGTACTAGTTACGTGGGGGCGGAAGCCGACGACTGGCCTACTTTCAGAATTTTATAAACAGCCACACAGAAGGTAATATTTTAAATCAACAAAGCACCATATAGCACAAACAAACTCGTTTTCATATTACAAAGGCGACATGAGTACATTCACTCAAAGATTATGTCCTTAGTACATTCATCGGCCACGAGGCGAGCGCCTTTCATAACGCCATCATAATATTTCTCAGGGTAGCAATGCGCCTTACCCTCCGGCGGTCCATCCTTCACCAGCTTCTCTGCATCCAGTTTGGCCCAATGCATCTTCGCATGGGCAAAGGCCCGGCGGGCACCCTCAATACAAACGGATTGCTTGATAACTTCAAGTCACGGACAGGCATTTACCATCCGCTTTATAAGGCCGAAGTAGCTGTCGGGCAGGGGCTCACCAGGCCACATCCGGACTATGAGGTCCTTCATGGCCAGTTCGGCCGCCCTGTGGAGTTCGACCAATTGCTTCAGTTGGTCACTTAGAGGCATTGGGTGTTCAGCTCCAGTATACTGGGACCAGAACAGCTTCTCCATCGAGCTCCCATCTTCGGCATGGTAGAACTCCGTGGCATCCGATATGCTGCGTGGCAGATCTGCGAATGCCCCTAGAGAGCTCCGAATTCAGGTAAGTAAAAGAAATGTCTCCTCCACATGCTTGCTTTGCATAATGAATGCCTTACCCGCCGCTATCTTCTTGGCCGCCTGGATTTCCTGGAGAGCCTTTGGGGCTTCGGCCTTGGCGTATTTCATGCTCTGAAGGGCCTTTGCAAGCTCAGACTCTTGCGTCTTGAAGTCACGCTCCAAGGACTCGAACTTCTTGCCGAACTCCTGGAGCTCTTGTTGTCCCTCGCCCACCTGAGGATCTTGCTTTTCACGCTCAGTGCGCTCTGTGGCCGCCTTGTCTTCGGCCTCGAATAGCGCTTTCTTCAGGGCCGCCACTTCGGTCGTGGCCCCTATTAAAAATCATGACGCTTTTTGTTAGCGTCACCAATTTTTTCTCCTCTATATGACACATGGACGGGGTATTACTTACCTTTGTTCTCTTCGAGCTGCCTCTTCGTGAGGCTGAGCTCCTCTTCGGCCTACTTCAGGTCCCGTTTGAGTCCGGTGACCTCCGCTATGCGGGCAGCAGCGACAAGCAGCAACGCCTGCTTATTCACATAGACACATACTGTTAGACTCCTGTGGTTTAGAGTTGACCCTCTGTTTGGCTTTTCTTTCGGAACACCAAACAGAGTATCATGGGCTACTGTCTATTGGGTGATAATTTCTCACACTTTTGATTACTTACCTCAAAGCCTGTTAGGAGGCTGATGCAGGCTTCGGTCAATCCACTTTTGGCGGACCGAACCTTTTCAATCACTATACTCATAAGGGTACGGTGCTCTTCATCAATGGAAGCGCCGCGAAGCACTTCCAGCAAACTATCCGATGCCTCCGGTGGGACGGAGGTCATCGGCATGGCCGGCTCGCCCTCCTTAGCGAGGGCCTACCTACCTGAATCCAGAACCTTTGGAGGTTCCGATGCAGTGTCTGGTTGGGGGCCCAACTTCCTCTCGTCAGCATAGTATATGGGGATCTTACCCCCCATATGCCCGGCACCTGGAATTTCGCCCTGGGGCGTCTCCAGAAGCGCCGCCCCCTGTTCCGGTATCCTTTGGGATAACACCTCAGTGTCATCCGCGGGCCGAGGGGAGGTGGCCGTCGGGAGTGAATTCATCCCCGACTCGCTCAGAGACCCATCCGAAGAGGACACCTCGAGATGGGACCTGACCGGACTGCATACGCATGTTCGGCATTATTACAAACTATGAAGTTAAGGCGCACGAAAAGTATTACAGAGTGCGGACACTTACGATCTTGCCAGGGGCTTGCCCCTCGGCAGCCACTCATCCTCGCTATAGGTGGTCGTGGTGGAGTGATCCGGAAGGGATGCCTTTCCCTTCTTCGGCGTCCTAGCCTCCCCCTGTGGGGCAGTGATACGTCTCGAACGTATCTATAATTTTTGATTGCTCCATGCTACTTTATCTACTGTTTTAGGCAATACTGGGCTTTATTATCCACTTTTATATTATTTTGGGGACTAACCTATTAACCGGAGGCCCAGCCCAGATTTGCTGTTTTATGCCTATTTCAGTGTTTCGAGGAAAAGGAATATCAAACGGAGTCAAAACGGAACGAAATCAACTGGAGAAGTTAATTTTGGAAGGAAACCCACCTGATGGACTTGGAGTGCACGTCAGGGGAGTCCCGAGCTGCCCACGAGGGTGGGGGGCACCCCCCTGGGCGCGCCCCCTGCCTCGTGAGCAACCCGGAGGTCCACCGACGTACCCCCTGCACCCATATATACCTACATACCGTAAAACTTCCAGAATAGAACCTAGATCGGGAGTTCCGCCGCCGCAAGCCTCTGTAGCCACGAAAAACCAATCGGGACCCTGTTCCGGCACCCTACCGGAGGGGGATCCCATCACCGGAGGCCATCTTCATCATCCCGGCGCTATCCATGACGAGAAGGGAGTAGTTCACCCTCGGGGCTGAGGGTATGTACCAGTAGCTATGTGTTTGATCTCTCTCTCTCATGTTCTCTCTCGTGTTCCCTCTATGGCACGATCTTGATGTATCCCGAGCTTTGCTATTATAGTTGGATCTTATGATGTTTCTCCCCCTCTACTCTCTTGTGATGAATTGAGTTTCCCCTTTGAAGTTATTTTATCGGATTGAGTCTTTTATGAGAACACTTGATGTATGTCTTGCCGTGATTATCTGCGGTGACAATGGGATATCATGTGCCACTTGATGTATGTTTTGGTGATCAACTTGCGGGTTTCGTGACATTGGGAACCTATGCATAGGGGTTGGCACACGTTCTTGACTCTCCGGTAGTAGCTTTGGGGCACTCTTTGAAGTACTTTTATGTTGGTTGGATGAATCTGAGATTGTGTGATGCATATCGTATAATCATGCCCACGGATACTTGAGGTGACAATGGAGTATCTAGGTGACATTAGGGTTTTGGTTGATTTGTGTCTTAAGGTGTTATTCTAGTATGAACTCTATGATGGATTGAGCGGAAAGAATAGCTTTATGTTATTTTACTACGAACTCTTGAATAGATAGAACAGAAAGGATAACTTTGAGGTGGTTTCGTACCCTACCATAATCTCTACGATTGTTCTCCGTTATTAGTGGCTTTGGAGTGACTCTTTGTTGCATGTTAAGGGCTTGTTATATGATATATCTATGTTATTATTGTTGAGAGAACTTGCACTAGTGAAAGTATGAATCCTAGGCCTTGTTTCCTATCATTGCAATACGTTTACGCTCACTTTTATCATTAGTTACCTTGCTGTTTTTATTATTTCAGATTACAAAAACCTATATCTACTATCTATTTTGCACTTGTATCTTCATCTCTTCGCCGAACTAGTGCACCTATACAATTTACCATTGTATTGGGTGTGTTGGGGACACAAGAGACTCTTTGTTATTTGGTTGCAGGGTTGTTTGAGAGAGACCATCTTCATCCTACTCCTCCTACGGATTGATAAACCTTAGGTCATCCACTTGAGAGAAATTTGCTACTGTCCTACAAATCTGTGCACTTGCAGGCCCAACAACGTCTACAAGAAGAAGGTTGTGTAGTAGACATCAAGATCTTTTCTAGCGCCATTGCCGGGGAGGTTAGCGCTTGAAGGTATATCTTTAGATCTTGCAATCGAATCTTTTTGTTTCTTGTTTTATCACTAGTTTAGTTTATAAAATAAAACTAAAAAATGGAATTGAGTTTGTCTCACACGCTTCATCTTTTTAATATCTTTCATGAGAATGATGGAAAGGAAAATTGTGCTCAAGTGCTAGAAGAAGAATTACATAGAATGCTTGGCATAAAATATGTGAATGATGAGCATGATTGCAATGTTGTTAGTATGAATTCCCTAAATACCCATGATGCTAATGATATGCAAAGCCACAAGCTTGGGGAAGCTATGTTTGATGGAGATGATATTTTTTGTCCTCCAAGCTTTGATGAGCAAATTTACTATGATGAAAGCATGCCTCCTATCTATGATGATTATTGTGATGACACGTATGCTTTAAAGAATAATGATAACCATGAAACGTGTCATCTTGATCTTAATTTTCAATCACATGATAGTTATTTTGTTGTGTTTGCTCCCACTACTATTCATGAGAAGAAATTTGCTTATGTGGAGAGTAGTAAATTTTCTATGCTTGTAGATCATGAAAAGAATGCTTTAGGTGCTGGTTATATTGTTGAATTCATTCATGATGCTACTGAAAATTATTATGAGAGAGGAACATATGCTTGTAGAAATTGCAATAATGTCAAGTTTCCTCTCTATGTGCTTAAAATCTTGAAGTTATGCTTGTTGTGCCATCCTATGCTAGTTGATTATTGTTCCCATAAGTTGTTTGCTCACAAAATCCCTATGCATAGGAAGTGGGTTAGGCTTAAAATGTGCTAGTCATATTCTTTATGATGCTCCCGTTATGTTTCAATTCTTATCTTTTATGTGAGCATCATTGTCATCATCATGCCTAGCTAGAAAGGCATTTAAGAAAAGCGCTTGTTGGGAGACAACCCAATATTTATCCTTACTGTTTTTGTGTGTACACATGATATGCTACTGTAGTAATCATGTTTATAGCTTTTGTTTCAATAAAGTGTCAAGTAGAACCTTTGGGAAGACTTGGGCGAAGTTTATGTGATCTTGCTGTGAAAAACAGAAACTTTAGCGCTCACGCGATTAGCTTCCATTTTTTACTGGAGAGTGCTTTTAGGTTGATTCTTTTTGCAGATGATTAATAGACAAATTTCTCAGGTCCAGAAATTTATTTCATAATTTTTGGGGTTCCATAAGTATACGTTTTATACAGATTACTACAGACTGTTCTGTTTTTGACAGATTCTGTTTTCTATGTGTTGTTTGCTTATTTTGATGCATCTATGGCTAGTATTAAGTGGTATGAACCATATAGATGTTAGAATAAAGTAGCTATTACACCAATATGAATTTAGAATGAGTTCATTACAGTACCTAAGTGGTGGTTTTATTTTCTTATACTAACGGAGCTTACAAGTTTTGTGTTGAGTTTTGTGTGGTTGAAGTTTTCAAGTTTTGGGTAAGGATTCGATGGACTATGGAATAAGGAGTGTCAAGAGCCTAAGCTTGGGGATTCCCAAGGAACCCCAAGGTAAAATTCAAGGACAAGCAAGCAACTAAGCTTGGGGATGCCCCAGAAGGCATCCCCTCTTTCGTCTTCGTTCATCGGTAACTTTACTTGGAGCTATATTTTTATTCACCACATGATATGTGTTTTGCTTGGAGCGTCATTTTATTTTGTTAGTTTTTTCTTGCTGTTAGTTAGAATAAAGTTTTGCATCTTTAGTTTCAATAAAAAAAGTCAAGGATAGCCTTTCCCATGCTTATTTTGCTTGTATACATGTTGCTGTTTGAAAACAGAAAGTTTACCGCTGTTGCAAAAATTCCCTAGAAAAGTCAGAGCATGGTCTAACGTTGAATCTTTTTGCATATTAAGATCTGATAAATTTATTACAGTGGGAATTTTAGTTCATAATTTTTGGGGTCAGGGAAGTATTGATACTCTTGCATTCTTTACAGACTGTACTGTTTTGGCAGATTGCTGTTATAGTTGCATTGTTTGCATATGTTTGCTTGTTTAATGATTCTATTTAAGGATAGGAGTATTAAATATGCAGAGGCATTTAGTATGCAATGTTGAATAATAATCTTAGTAATTTGTTACAGTAGAAGATGATAAGGTTTTGCATTGGTTTATACTAACCTATCTCACGAGTTCTTGTTGAGTTTGTTGTGAATGAAGCTTTTGATAAAAAGAGAAACCATGATATGAGAGGAATTAAGGAGACACAAAAGTTCAAGCTTGGGGATGCCCCGGTTGGCATCCCACCTTTCTTCTTCAACAACTATCGGTTAGTATCAGTTGAGCCTAAGTTTTTGCTTCTTCACATGAGTTGTGCTATCCTTGTAATGTAGTTTTCTTTAGCTTTGCTTGCTGTTTGAATGAGTACCAAGATCTGAAATCCTTTAATGAGAGAGAGCCTTACACAAATTAGAATTTGCTAGAATACTCTATGTGCTTCACTTAGATTATTTTGAGAGTTTTTAATAGCATGGTAATTTGCTTAATGTTAATATACTTGGTATTCAAGATTTGTGAAACTTTCTTTTGAGTGCGTTGAATACTAAGATAAGTTTGATGCTTGATAATTGTTTTGAGATATGGAGGTGATAATATCAAAGCAATGCTAGTTGGGGTGATTATGAATTTAAAGAATGCTTGTGTTGAAGTTTGTGATTCCCGTAGCATGCACGTATGGTGAACCGCTTTGTGATAAAGTCAGAACACAAATTTATTTATTGATTGTCTTCCTTATGAGTGGCAGTCGGGGACGAGCGATGGTCTTTTCCTACCAATCTATCCCCCTAGGAGCATGCGTGTAGTGCTTTGGTTTTTGATGACTTCTAAATTTTTGCAACAAGTGCATGAGTTCTTTTGATTAATGTTGAGTCCATGGATTATACGCACTCTCACCCTTCCACCATTGCTAGCCTCTCTAATACCGCACACTTTTCGCCGGTATCATACACCCACCATATACCTTCCTCAAAACAGCCACCATACCTACCTATCATGTCATTTCCATAGCCATTCCGAGATATATTGCCATGCAACTTTCCACCATTCCGTTCATATGACATGCATTACTTTTGTCATATTGCTTTTTGCATGAACATGTAGTTGACATTGTATTTGTGGCAAGGCCACCTTCATAATTTTCATACATGTCACTCATGATTCATTGCCTATCCCGGTACACCGCCGGAGGCATTCATATAGAGTCGTATTTTGTTCTAAGTATCGAGTTTAATTGTTGAGTTGTAAGAAAAATAAAAGTGTGATGATCATCATTATTAGAGCATTGTCCCAGTGAGGAAAGGATGATGGAAACTATGATTCCCCCATAAGTCGGGATGAGCCTCCGGGCGAAAAAAAAGAGTGGCCATAAAAAAAGAAAAAAAGAAAGGCCAAATAAAAAAAAGAGAGAAAAAAGAGAGAAGGGAAAATGCTACTATCCTTTTTCCACACTTGTGCTTCAAAGTAGCACCATGATCTTCATGATAGAGGGTCTCATATGTTGTCACTTTCATATACTAGTGGGAATTTTTCATTATAGAACTTGCCTTGTATATTCCAATGATGGGCTTCCTCAAAAGTGCCCTAGGTCTTGTGAGCAAGCAAGTTGGATGCACACCCACTTAGTTTCTTTCGTTGAGCTTTCATATACTTATAGCTCTAGTGCATCCGTTGCATGGCAATCCCTACTCACTCACATTGATATCTATTGATGGGCATCTCCATAGCTCGTTGATACGCCTAGTTGATGTGAGACTATCTTCTCCTTTTTTGTATTCTCCACAACCACCATTCTATTCCACCTATAGTGCTATGTCCATGGCTCACGCTCATGTATTGCGTGAAAGTTGAAAAAGTTTGAGATTTCTAAAGTATGAAACAATTTCTTGGCTCGTCATCGGGGTTGTGCATGATTAAATACTTTGTGTGATGAAGTTAGAGCTTAGCCAGACTATATGATTTTGTAGGGATAACTTTATTTAACCATGCTATTTTGAGAAGACATGATTGCTTTAATTTGTATGCTTGAAGTATTATTACTTTTATGTCAATATGAACCTTTGTCTTGAATCTTTCGGATCTGAATATTCATACCACAATTAAGAAGATTTACATTGAAATTATGCCAAAGTATCACTCCGCATCAAAAATTCTCTTTTTATCATTTACCTACTCGAGGACGAGCATGAATTAAGCTTGGGGATGCTTGATACGTCTCCAACGTATCTATAATTTTTGATTGCTCCATGCTACTTTATCTATTGTTTTAGGCAATATTGGGCTTTATTATCCGCTTTTATATTATTTTTGGGACTAACCTATTAACCGGAGGCCCAGCCCAGATTTGTTGTTTTATGCCTATTTCAGTGTTTCGAGGAAAAGGAATATCAGACGGAGTCAAAACGGAACAAAATCAACTGGAGAAGTTAATTTTGGAAGGAAACCCACCTGATGGACTTGGAGTGCATGTCAGGGGAGTCCCGGGCTGCCCACTAGGGTGGGGGGCGCGCCCCCTGCCTCGTGAGCAACCCGGAGGTCCACCGACTACCCCCTGCACCCGTATATACCTACGTACCCTAAAACTTCCAGAACAGAACCTATATCGGGAGTTCCGCCGCCGCAAGCCTCTGTAGCCACCAAAAACCAATCGGGACCCTGTTCCGGCACCCTGCCGGAGGGGGATCCCATCACCGGAGGCCATCTTCATCATCCCAGTGCTATCCATGACGAGGAGGGAGTAGTTCACCCACGGGGCTGAGGGTATGTACCAGTAGCTATGCGTTTGATCTCTCTCCCTCATGTTCTCTCTCGTGTTCCCTCTATGGCATGATCTTGATGTATCCCGAGCTTTGATATTGTAGTTGGATCTTATGATGTTTCTCCCCCTCTACTCTCTTGTGATGAATTGAGTTTCCCCTTTGAAGTTATTTTATCGGATTGAGTCTTTTATGAGAACAGTTGATGTATGTCTTGCCGTGATTATCTGCGGTGACAATGGGATATCATGTGCCACTTGATGTATGTTTTGGTGATCAACTTGCGGGTTTCGTGACATTGGGAACCTATGCATAGGGGTTGGCACACATTCTTGACTCTCCGGTAGTAGCTTTGGGGCACTCTTTGAAGTACTTTTATGTTGGTTGGATGAATATGAGATTGTGTGATGCATATCATATAATCATGCCCATGGATACTTGAGGTGACAATGGAGTATCTAGGTGACATTACGGTTTTGGTTGATTTGTGTCTTAAGGTGTTATTCTAGTATGAACTCTATGATGGATTGAGCGGAAAGAATAGCTTCATGTTATTTTACTATGAACTCTTGAATAGATAGAACAGAAAGGATAACTTTGAGGTGGTTTCGTACCCTACCATAATATCTACGATTGTTCTCCGTTATTAGTGGCTTTGGAGTGACTCTTTGTTGCATGTTGAGGGCTTGTTATATGATCTATCTATGTTATTATTGTTGAGAGAACTTGCACTAGTGAAAGTATGAACCCTAGGCCTTGTTTCCTATCATTGCAATACCGTTTACGCTCACTTTTATCATTAGTTACCTTTCTGTTTTTATTATTTCAGATTACAAAAACCTATATCTACTATCTATTTTGCACTTGTATCTTCATCTCTTCGCCGTACTAGTGCACCTATACAATTTACCATTGTATTGGGTGTGTTGGGGACACAAGAGACTCTTTGTTATTTGGTTGCAGGGTTGTTTGAGAGAGACCATCTTCATCCTACGCCTCCTATAGATTGATAAACCTTAGGTCATCCACTTGAGGGAAATTTGCTACTGTCCTACAAACCTGTGCACTTGCAGACCCAACAATGTCTACAAGAAGAAGGTTGTGTAGTAGACATCAGGCGGTTCTTCTTTTGTTCTCCTCCCCAGTGCGGGGAGGGGGAATTTCTTCATGTTTCCCCCCGTCTCCTTGGGAGGAATCTGCCTCGCCGTCCTCGGACGACGAGTCAAGTACGGACCTGAGCCGGAGACCTTTCCTAGTCCCCGCGGTCGCCTTCTTAGACCTTTCGGCCTCCTCGGATGGGGCGGCCTTCCTCTTCTTCTCCTCCCTTCCATGGAAGGAGCGTGCCTCATCGTCTTCGGACGAGGCGTCCGGTGCAACCTTGCGCCGGAGACCCTTCCTGGTCCCCGTGGCCTTCTTTTCGGCTATCTTCTCCGGCACCTTGTAAGGCGGCGGAACTAGCATCTCTGTCAGGAGTGTGGTTGCTGGATCTTCCGGCAGCAGAGCCGGACAGTCGATCCGCTCCGCCGTCGTCACGTAATCCTCTTTAATAAGCATGGTGACTTAAAATCCTCCCACGAATATGCTGGGAAAGGTACATCTAGTAATGTTCACAGAACTTACCGGATTGGCGAGCCGCGTGGCACTGAGCCCGCGGTCCTCGGAAGTGGGAGGAGGTACTTCGGTGGCCTTGAACATCACCTTCCAGACGTCCTTATGCATCATGTCGAAAAGCTCTCGCAGCGTCTGGCGTTCGGCCGGATCAAACTCCCACAGATTGAATGCCCGTCTTTGGCACGGAAGGATCCGGCGGAAGAGCATAACCTGGACCATGTTGACAAGCTTGATCTTCTTCTCCATCATGTTTTTGATGCAGTTCTGAAGTCCGGTCAGCTCCGCAGGTTCACCCCAGGCCAGGCCCTTCTTTTCCCAGGAGGTGAGCCGCATGGGGATTCTGGATCGAAATTCGGGGGCCGCCACCCAGTTGGTGTCACGCGGCTCGGTGATGTAGAACCACCCCGATTGCCACCCTTTCATGGTATCCATGTAGGAGCCGTCAAGCCAGGTAACGTTGGGCATTCTGCCCACCATGGCGCCTCCGCACTCCGCCTGCTGGCCGCTCACGATCTTTGGATTCACGCAGAAGATTCGTAGCCACAGGCCGGAGTGGGGGTTGATGCGGAGGAAGGCCTCGCACACGATGATAAATGCCGAGATGTTGAAGACGAAATTTGGGGCTAGATCATGGAAGTCTAGCCCATAGTAAAGCATGAGCCCACGGACAAATGGGTGAAGTGGAAATCCTAGTCCTCGGACGAAATGAGAGAGGAAGACTACTCTTTCCCGAGACTTTGGAGTGGAGGTGATCTGTCCCTCTGCCAGAAGCCTGTGCGCGACGTTTGCGACCAGGTATCCAGCCGCCCGAAGCCTGGTAATGTCCTCCTCCATGATGGAGGAGGCCATCCACTTGCCTTCCGCTCTAGACATACTACGAATAGTCCTATGATGAAGGTGAGAACTTGGGCGTTGGGGCTCGAGAGTGCGAGAATGGATGAGCAAAGGAGGAAGAAGGCGTAGGTAAAAATGGGGGATCCTTATCCCTTTATAGAGGTGGCGCAAATTGTGCGCCTCCCCGCTCGCCTGATAAAATCGCTTACTTTCCAAGCGCCACGTTAAATGGCACGGTTGGGTTACTCGTACCCATATTAATGAGAATCTCGTGGTAAGGGGACGCGATCTCTGCTTTGACAAGACATGCCAAGGAAACCGCCTCACGATAAGTGCGGTGGCTGGTTGTGAGAAAATGGTTCGAATAATGACTCAGCCATGGTGTGATGTCATGTTGTCTAAAGTTGTCAGCAGATTAGATTTGTGGAATATTGTACTCTCTATGGTGGTAGGTGAAATTCGTCTTGCAGAGCCGGACACGATTTAAGTGTTCAAGATTTACTTTGGAGTATTCGGAGATGGAACCCGCCTTGCAATGCCGAAGACAATCTGCATGTCAGACTCATCGTCATTGAAGCCTGGTTCAGGGGCTACTGAGGGAGTCCTAGATTAGGGGGTATCCGGACAGTCGGACTATATACTTTGGCCGGACTATTGGACTATGAAGATACAAGATTCAAGACTTCGTCCCGTATCCGGATGGGACTCTCCTTTGCGTGGAAGGTAAGCTTGGCGATTCGGATGTTAGATCTCCTTCTACGTAACCGACTCCATGTAACCCTAGCCTCCTTCGATGTCTATATAAACTGGAGGGTTTAGTCCGTAGGACAAGAACAATCATAATCATAGGCTAGCTCCTAGGGTTTAGCCTCAACGATCTCGTGGTAGATCAACTCTTGTAATACTCATATCATCAAGATCAATCAAGCAAGAAGTAGGGTATTACCTCCATCGAGAGGGCCCAAACCTAGGTAAAACATCGTGTCCCCTGCCTCCTGTTACCATTAGCCTTAGACGCACACTTTGGGACCCCCTACCCAAGATCCGCCGGTTTTGACACCGACATAGCTCTTGCTTATCACATACTTCTCAAAGAGACAATGTATTTCATTAATATTATCATTTGTCGAAGCTTTGATCTATATGTTGTCATAAATTACCAAACGGGGGGAGATTGAAGGTGCAACTAATCCCCGGGTGGTTTTAGTAATTCATAACAACATATAGCTCATTGAACTAATATCCATTCAAGTTAAATGTTTCAGAAAGTTCAATGATTGGCATGGCATGGACTAGAGATGTGGACCCCTCAAATGCTAAGGACAAAGATTGGCAAAGGCTCAAGACTCTTCATTTCCATTTTAGTGATCCAAGATCGCATTGAGTCCATAGGGAAGCCAATACTATTAAAAGGGGATGAGGTGTTGCTTAATGGCTTGCTTGCTCAAAATGCTTAGTGATATTGCTCCAAAACCCTCAACCATTTTTTCATTTCCACATTCGTCCAAAACCTAAAGTCAAACTCGCCCCCACCGATTTGATCTATCCGGCGCCACCGAGTTCACTTGACATAGCCATAGCCAGAAACCCTAATCAATTCGGGCACATCGATACGGCTCTCGGTCTCACCAAGATGGCTTTGCAAACTCTCTGTTTCCCTTCGTAACATTTCGGTCTCACCGAGATGAGCGATCGGTCCCACGGAGTTCGCATTGCAAACTCTCTGTTTCCTTTTCATTTCATTTTGGTCTCACCGAAATGAGCGATCGGTCCCACCGAGTTTTCTTGACCAACTCTTTGTTTGATTAATTGCTGAAATCGGCCTCACCGAGTTCATGCGATAGGTGTCAGCGAGATGAGGTTGTGCCCTAGCCCTAGCACATCGGTCCCATCGATTTGATCTCATCGGTCCCACCGAGATTCCTAACATGCACATTTTGAACTAGACCGGTCTCACCGAGTTTCTCTATTCGGTCTAACCGAGTTGGGTCAAATGTGTGTAACGGTTAGATTTTATGTGGAGGCTATATATACCCCTCCACCCCTTCTCCATTTGAGAGAGATCCATCAGAACGTGCCTACACTTCCACTACTCATTTTCTGAGAGAGAGAACCACCTACTCATGTGTTGAGGCCAAGACAGTCCAATCGAACCACAAGAATCTTGATCTCTAGCCTTCCCCAAGTTGCTTTCCACTCAAATCATCTTTCCACCATAGCCAAATCTGTGAGAGAGAGTTGAGTGTTGGGGAGACTATCATTTGAAGCACAAGAGCAAGGAGTTCATCATCAACACACCATCTATTACCTTTTGGAGGGTGGTGTCTCCTAGATTGGTTAGGTGTCACTTGGGAGCCTCCGTCAAGATTGTGGAGTTGAACCAAGGAGTTTGTAAGGGCAAGGAGATCGCCTGCTTCATGAAGATCTACCCAAGTGAGGCAAGTCCTTCATGGGCGATGTCCATGGTGGGATAGACAAGGTTGCTTCTTTGTGGACCCTTCATGGGTGGAGCCCTCCGTGGACTCGCGCAACCGTTACCCTTCGTGGGTTGAAGTCCCCATCAATGTGGATGTACGATAGCAACACCTATCGGAACCATGCCAAAAAGCTCCGTGTCTACATTGTGTTTTCCCTCTCCAAACCCTTCCCTTTTACCTTCATATGCAATGTTTTACTTTCTGGTGCAACACTCTTAGAATTGCATGTGTAGGTTGATTGCTTGACTTGTGCTAAGTTGCTAAAATCTGCCAAGACTTAAAATTGGGAAAGGGCTAGATTTTTATTTGGTTAAGTAGTCTAATAACTCCCCCCCCCCCCACCTCTAGACCTACTTTTGATCCTACAACACAGTATTCCCAAAACCCTGGGGGAGTCGGCGAAAATCAATTACAGCCGCTGCAAGTTCCAGAACCACCAGATCCAATCTAAACACCATCACGGAGGGGTTCATCATCCTCATTGGTGCCTCTCCGATGATGTCTGAGTAGTTAATTGTAGACCTACAGGTCCATAGTTAGTAGCTAGATGGCTTCCTCTCTCTCTCTCTCTCAATGGTCTCTTGGAGATCTATTTGATGTAACTCTTTTTGCGGTGTGTTTGTTGGGATCCGATGAACTTTGAGTTTATGATCAGATCTATGTTTCTATCCATGAAAGTTATTTGAGTCTTTTGATCTCTTATATGCATGATTACTTATAGCCTTGTATTTCATCTTCGAATCTTTGATTTAGTTAAGCCAACTAGATCGATTTCTCTTGCCATGGGAAGAGGTGCCTTGTGATGGGTTCGATCTTACGGTGCTTGATCCCAGTGACAGAATGGGAACTGACACGTATGTATCATTGCTATTAAGGATAACAAGATGGGGTCTATTTCTACATAAATAGATCTTGTCTACATCATGTCATCATTCTTATTGCATTACTCTATTTCTCCATGAACTTAATACACTAGATGCATGATGGATAGCGGTCGATGTGTGGAGTAATAGTAGTAGATGCAGGCAGGAGTCGGTCTACTAATCTTGGACGTGATGCCTATATAATGATCATTGCCTAGATATCATCATGATTATTTGAAGTTCTATCAATTGCCCAACAGTAATTTGTTTACCCACCGTTTGCTATTTTTCTCGAGAGAAGCCACTAGTGAAATCTACGCCCTCCCGGTCTCTTCTTAATCATATTTGCCTTCGAGGTCTATTTTTATTTGATTTTATTTTCAGATCTATTAATCCAGAAATACAAAAATACCATGCTCCAATTTTTATTTATTTATTTTATCTCGCATTCCCGCGAGATCTATTTATCCAATCTACTACAATTTTATCTATCTTTTTACCCGTGAGGGATTGACAACCCCTCTCTTACGTCGGGTTGCAAGTATTTGTTCTTTGTGTGCAGGAGCTATTTACGTGGTGTTGTGTGGTTCTCCTATTGGTTCGATAACCTTGGTCTCATCACCGAGGGAAATATCTACCATTGATGTGCTACATCATCCCTTCCTCTTTGGGGAAATACCGACGTAGTTCAAGAAAACATCAGACATCACCACGCAAAATGATAACCAAGCCCGTAAACTTCATGAATTCTCACTAAACATCTATATACTTCTCTCCATAACTTTAGTGGCCATACATGATGGACAATATTTAAAGATGAGGAACAATTTTGAAAAATGAGGAACTAAAATGCAAAAATTCCGAGAATTTTTTATTGCAAACAATGAGCCTGATGCTTACAAAGGGAGAAGCAATGTTGAAAAATGTTTGAGACCATGTTTAATTGAAATCACCCTAAAATATATTCAGTTGAAATGCAATAATATCGAGATTCTTTTACAGACAGTGGTCTAAAGTCGTGGAGTAACCAGAGACTAGATTTATAGCATCTATACTCGGACTAGACAAATTCAGGCCCTCAAACACCGTAGTGACCAATCAGTCCTCAAATTTGCTCATCTACATCCGGATACCTCATACTAGAAATCTTAAATCCATCCAAAAGCATGCAAAGAAAACAATCCACATACTACGTAGATCAACTACCCTAGTCCTCGTCGAAGATGTCCACTATCTCCGTGCTCGGCTCCTCCTTCTGCGGTTCCTTCGCGTCGGCCTTTGCATCCATCTTCCCTTCGACCTCATCAAAGAGCGTGGCGGTCACCGCCCATACCTGTTAGATGAACTATCGATTGGCCTCCACATAGGCCTCATCCTTGATGGATTCTAGGATGGCCTGCTGCTCCAGCATCTCGTCCGCTGGGGCGACGGAGAACTGCGCCTCCACATCCTTCATGTTGAAGCCCGGAGTCAGCACTAGCTACTGCTCCGACTGCTCCGCCTCCTCATCCACCTCCATCGGAGCCGGCCGCTGCTCCTCTCTCCTCCTCCTCCTCCACCTGCTCCTCCTCCTCTAGCTCCAACGAGTTTGGAGGCAACCCGACGGTGGTGCGGGCGGTGCTTGCAGCGTGCCTCACCCGAATCTCCTGCTCGATCTGGTACCAACACTCTGATATGAACATAGCGTAGGTGGTTATCTTTTGCTGGACCATGGCGAAGCCGGAGAGCATGGGAAGAGCGGTGGAGCGGGGGAGAGGAGGTGGATGGGCTCAGGCTAGCAGCACAGAGAGGGAGGGGTCGATGGGCTAGGGTTGGGGGACGCTGCTACTTCTTGAGCTTGCATTGGTTTTTCCCTTGAAGAGGAAAGGGTGATGCAGCAAAGTAGAGGTAAGTATTTCCCTTAGTTAGAGAACCAAAGTATCAATCCAGCAGGAGGCACAAGAAAGTCCCCAATGTATGCACCTACAAAAACAATCAAACACTGGCACCCAACGCGATAAAGGGGTTGTCAATCCCTTCATGATCAATTGCAATGGTGAGATCTGATAGAGATAGGTATAAAGATTACTAAGACGTAAAACAAAATAAAAGTAAATAAATTACAGCAAGATATTTTTGGGTTTTTGGTTTATAGATCTGAAAATATATGATGGAAAATAGACCAGGGGGGCATAGGTTTCACTAGAGGCTTCTCTCTTGAAGGAAAATAATACGGTGGGTGAACAAATTACTGTCGAGCAACTGATAGAAAATCACAAAGTTATGAAAATATCCAAGGCAACGATTATGCATATATGCATCATGTCCGTGTCAAGTAGACCAAAATGATTCTGCATCTACTCAATTACTCCATGCATCGACCGACTCCTGCCTGCATCTAGAGTATTAAGTTCATAAGAACAGAGTAACACATTAAGTAAGATGACATGATGTAGCAGGATAAACTCAAGCAATATGATGAAAACCCCATCTTGTTATCCTCGATGGCAACAATTCACTAAGTGTCTCGCTACACCTACTTTGTCACTGGGTGAAATCACGCAAGATTGAACCCAAAGCTAAGCACCTCTCCCATTGCAAGAAATACCAATTTAGTTAGCCAAACCAAATCGATAATTTGAAGATAAATACAAAGATATCAAATCATGCATATAAGAATTCAGAGAAGATTCAAGTAATATTCATACATAAGCTGATAATAAATCCACAATTCATTAGATCTCGACAAACACTCCACAAAAGAAGGTTACATCGGATAGATCTCCAAGAACGTCGAGGAGAACATTGTATTGAAGATCAAATAGAGAGAAGAAGCCATCTAGCTACTAGCCATGGACCCATAGATCTGTGGTAAACTACTCACGCTTCATCGGAAGGGCAATAGAGTTGATGTAGATGCCCTCCGTGATTGAATCCCCCTTCGGCAGGATGCCGGAAAAGGCCCCAAGATGGGATATCACGGGAATAGAGGCTTGCGGTGGTGGAAAAGTATTTTCATGGATGCTTCTGAGGGTTTTGGAATACATGTGAATATATAGGAGGAAGATCTAGGTCAAGGAGTCACCGAGGGACCCACAAGGTAGGGGCCCCCTAGGGCGCGCCCTCCACCCTTGCCGCTGCCTCGTGGCTCTTTTAACTTGCACTCCAAGTCCTCTGGGTGTCTTCTGGTCCAAGAAAAATTATTGTGAAGTTTTATTCCTTTTGGACTACGTTTAGTATTCCTTTTCTGCGAAGCTCAAAAACAAGGAAAAAACAGAAACTGGCACTGGGCTCTAGGTTAATACGTTAGTCCCAAAAATAATATAAATTAGCATATTAATGCATATAAAACATCCAAAACAGATAATATAATAGCATGGTACAATCACAAATTATAGATACGTTGGAGATGTATCAAGCATCCCCAAGCTTAATTCATGCTCGTTCTCGAGTAGGTAAATGATAAAAACATAATTTTTGATGTGGAATGCTACCTAACATATTTATCCATGTAATTTTCTTCATTGTGGCATGAATGTTCAGATCCATAAGATTCAAAACAAAAGTTTAATATTGACATAAAAACAATAATACTTCAAGCATACTAATAAAGCAATCATGTCTTCTCAAAATACTATGGCTAAAGAAAGTTATCCCTACAAAATCATATAGTCTGGCTATGCTCCATCTTCGTCATACAAAGTACTAAATCATGCACAACCCCAATGATAAGCCAAGCAATTGCTTCATACTTTTGATGTTCTCAAACCTTTTCAATTTTCACGCAATACATGAGCGTGAGCCATGGATATAGCACTATAGGTGGGATAGAATATGGTTGTGGAGAAGACAAAAATAAGGAGATAGTCTCACATCAACTAGGCGTATCAACAAGCTATGGAGATTCCCATCAATAGATAACAATGCGAGTGAGTAGGGATTGCCATGCAAGGGATGCACTATAGCTATAAGTGTACGAAAGCTAAAAAAGAAACTAAGTGGGTGTGCATCCAACTTGCTTGCTCATGAAGACCTAGAGCATTTCAAGAAGCCCATTGTTGGAATATACAAGCCAAGTTCTATAACAAAAAATTCCCACTAGTATATGAAAATGAAAACATAGGAGACTCTCTATCATGAAGAACATGGTGCTACTTTGAAGCACAAGAGTGGAAAAAGATAGTAACACTGCCCTTCTCTCTTCTCTCTCATTTTTTGGCGGGCTTATTTGGCCTCTTTTTTTATTTGGGCTTCTTTGGCCTCTTTTATTTTAATTTGGGCTTCTTTGGCCTCTTTTATTTTGATAACCTCACATGGGACAATGCTCTAATAATGATCATCATCACACTTTTATATACTTACAACTCAAAATTGCAACTCGATACTAGAAAAAATGTATGACTCTATATGAATGCCTCCGGCGGTGTGCCGGGATGTGCAATGATCTAGCATAGCAAATGAATCAAAAAATGGACAAGCCATGTAAACATCATGCTAGCTGTTTTACAATCATGCAAAGCAGTATGGCAATGATGGAGTGTGTCATAAAAACAGAATGGTGGAAAGTTTCATGGCAATATATCTCGGAATGGCTATGGAAATGCCATAATAGGTAGGTATGGTGGCTGTTTTGAGGAAGGTATATGGTGGGTGTAATGCACCGGTGAAAGTTGCGTCGTACTAGAGAGGCTAGCAACGGTGGGAGGGTGATAGTGTGTATAATCCATGGACTCAACATTAGTCATAAAGAACTCACATACTTATTGCAATAGTCTATTAGCTATCGAAACAAAGTACTACGCACATGCTCCTAGGGGGATAGATTGGTAGGAAAATACCATCGCTCGTCCCTGACCGCCACTCATAAGGAAGACAATCAATAAATACGGCATGCTCCAATTTCGTTACATAATGGTTCACCATACGTGCATGCTACGGGAATCACAAACTTTAACACAAGTATTCCTACCAATCCATAATTACTCACTAGCATGACTCTAATATCACCATCTTCATATCTCAAAACAAATGCAAGGAATCAAACTTCTCTTAGTATTCGATGCACTTTATATGAAAGTTTTTAGTATATCCCTCTTGGATGCCTATTATATTAGGACTAAATTCATAACCAAAGCAAATTACCATGCTTTTTAGAGAGACTCTCAAAATAATATAAGTGAAGCATGAGAGTTCAATAATTTCTATAAAATAAAGCCATCGGCGTGCTCTAAAAAGATATAAGTGAAGCACTAGAGCAAAATTGCCTAGCTCAAAAGACATAAGTGAAGCACATAGAATATTCTAATAAATCACAATTCATGAGTGTCCCTCTCAAAAGGTGTGTACAGCAAGGATGATTGTGGCAAAATGAAAAGCAGACTCATATCATACAAGACACTCCAAGCAAAACACATATCATGTGGTGAATAAAAATATAGCCTCAAGTAAATTTACCGATGAACGAAGACGAAAGAGGGGATGCCTTCGGGGGCATCCCCAACCTTAGGCTCTTGGTTGTCCTTGAATATTACCTTGGGGTGCCTTGGGAATCCCTAAGCTTAGGCTCTTTCCACTCTTATTCCATAGTCTGTCAAATCTTTACCCAAAACTTGGAAACTTCACAACACAAACTCAACAGAAAACTTATGAGATGCGTTAGTATAAGAAAGTAAATCACCACTTTTTGGTACTGTTGTGAACTCATTCTTTATTTATATTGGTAATATCTACTGTATTCCAACTTCTCCATGGTTCATACCCCCCGATACTACCCATAGATTCATCAAAATAAGCAACCAACACAAGAAAAACAGAACAGTTTGTAGAAATATGAAAACTTCAAATACTTCTGTAACTCCGAAAATTCTGAAAATTAGGACAGCCTGGGAAATTTGTATAGCAATCTTGTGTAAAACATTCAGATCAAAAGCACGCTTCTATGAATTATGCAAATTATTTTACTGGGCGCAAAAGTTTTTGTTTTTTAGCAAGATCAAATCAACTATCACCTTAAGCCATCCCAAAGGTATTACTTGGCACAAACACTAATTAAAATACAAAAACACATCTAACCAGAGGCTAGATGAATTATTTATTGAAAAACAGAACCAAAAAAGCAAGAACAAAAATAAAATTGGGTTGCCTCCCAACAAGCACTATTGTTTAACGCCCTTAGCTAGGCATTGAGATTTCGATGATGCTCATGAAAGACAGGAATTGAAGCACAAAGAGAGCATCATATAGCATATAAAAACGAGTTTAAGTTTAACATACTTCCTATGCATAGGCATTTTATAAGAAAACAAACTGTTAAGGCAAGCAAAACTAGCATATGCAAGGAAGAAGAAAGAAGCAATAGCAATCTTAACAAAAAGAGAGGTAATTTAGTAACATGAAAATTTCTACGACCATATTTTCCTCTCTCGTAATAATTACATGTAGGATCATAAGCAAATTCAACAATATAGCTATCACAAAACATATTATCAACACAATCCACATGCATGCGAAGTTGACACTCTTCCAAAATAGTGGGATTAACATTAACTGACGTCATGACCTCTCCAAACCCACTTTTATCAAAAAATTCATAAGATTGAACATTCTCCAAATATGTGGGATCTAAATTTGACACTCTTCCAAACCCACTTTCAATATTATTGCAAACATTATTATCAATCTCATATTCATCCTGGGGCTTAAATAAATTTTTAAGATCATAAGAAGAATCACCCCAATCATGATCATTGCAACAAGCAGTAGACATAGCAAAATTAGCATCCCCAAGCTTAGAGTTTTGCATATCATTAACACAATTGACATTAATATAATTTATAATAACATCATTGCAATCATGCTTTTGATTCAAGGAACTATCAAGTATGGGTGCAATAGCAACATTCTCATGTTTAACATAAGGGACTATAGAAAATTCATCTCCATAGGCATAATTAATATTGGCATCATGGCCATAAAAATAGCAAGCATCATGTTCATCATGGGAAGATATCTCAATCAAATCAACGGAATCATAATTATCTATAGATTCATGCATATCATTATTTTCTTCCAAACCAACGGTCATCCTCTCAATAAATTCTTTGACATAGGCATTATGAGCATAGTTTTCATAGCAATATTTGAGTATGTCAAAAATATAAGATTTGTAGAGAGTAATATCATACTTTTCAATCAAAGAAGCAACTTCTAAGCACCCTTAAAAGCAAAAAATTCTTTAATTTGTTTGATATCATAGTAACTGTAAACACCCTTTTCATAAGAAGATAAGATTTCATTATCATTAAACTCACATATGTAGAGAAGGTGTTTTTTAGGGTTCTTAGAGCAACAAGTAAAATCACAAAGTTCTCAAAGATTCCAAGCATAACATAGCAAACAATTTATTTGATTCCATAAGAGTCTCCCTCTTTCAGACAAATGGTGACACACAAAATGAGCATGCTCATCTAAAGATTTTCCCTCAACTAAACTACTTGGGGTTTCAGTGCAAGCACATATGGATCAAAGATGATCCAGGTAGAAAACTTTAAGTGGATCCATATAAAAATATTTTTAGCAAGCAAAGATGCAAGCAAATAGAAGGCACATGGAAACACAAGCAAAGATAGCAAACGAGCAAAAAGACATACGGAAAGAAGGTGAATGAAAAGGCAAATATTTTTGTGTTTTTCTATCGTTTTAGAAGTGGGGGAGAGGAAAATGAGAGGCAAATGGAGAATAATGTAATGCAAGAGATGAGAGTCTTATGATGGGTACTTGGTAGGCTTGACGTAGATCTCCCTGGCAACAACGCCAGAAATTCTTCCAGCTACTTCTTGAGCTTGCGTTGGTTTTTCCCTTAAAGAGGAAAGGGTGATGCAGCATAGTAGAGATAAGTATTTCCCTCAGTTAAGAACCAAGGTATCAATCCAGTAGGAGAAACGCACAAGCGTAAGTGCATCTAGTGCCCCTTAGTGATTTTGGTGTATTGAAGACTTATAGGTTAAGGGACTGATGCGTTTGTTAGTGTACACATGTCTATAAGTCTATGAGGAGTTTGATATTTACAGAGAAAGTCGACCCCTAAAAATGAAGTTCTTCAACTGAAGACTTTGGACTTCCGAAGACTTTGAAAGTGAAGAAATTGGTGTGACCTTGAAGACTTGGCAATCATTCGAGGAACATGAAGCGTGAAGACTTTTGTTTTCGTAGTTTCATTTTCTCTTTCTTGAGTCATAGGAAACACCGTACTGTTAAAGGGGGTCGAGGAAATACTAAGGAAAAATTTCCATGTGATGCTCAACTCAAAATCCTACACCTACCAATCCCTTCGAGTGAAGCCATTGGAAATCTCATATAGTTCAGTCATATTCTTCAGTGACAGAGACGAAGTTCTTCGGGTCTCTGAGGAATTTGTTCTGACTGATGAGTTAGGAATTCGCTAGTGCGGATTGCCTACATAGTGAGGAACATGATAGCCCTGAGGAATTTGAGAGTCAAAATTCCGACCGTTGTTGTGCTATGCGCCAGCTGTCCCAAAATATCTACCACCTAACGGTCAAATCATTGAAGTGCATTTATGTCTTATCATGTCGGGCTGCTCCCTAGGCTATAAATAGCCGTCCCCTTCAACCACTAGCTGGTTGGATGCTCCAAGAGAAACTGACACTTGTCATTTCAGAGCATCCCATCCTCCGAGGACTTTGAGCGAAAAATCATCAAGTGAGGAAAACCCAAACCCAACACACCTACAACCCAAAGTGATTGAGCATCACTGAAGAGATTGATCCTGCATGGATCTGACGCTTTTTACCTTTGAAGACTGTGCTTCTTCCAGACGGTTAGGCGTCAAGGTCTAGAGCGTCCAAGAGGAATTGTGGATCATAGAGTGACCGAGTTTGTGAAGGTTCGGAAGTCACCTAAAGAATTACCACGAGTGATTGGGCGAGGTCTATGTGACCTTAGCTCAAGGAGAATACTGTGAGGACTGTGTGTCCTCGAGTTTAAATACTCAGCCGCTCCAACCAGATGTACAACTAAGACAACAGTTGGAACTGGTCTACCAAATCATTGTCTTCACCAAGCTTACTGGTTCTATTTCCTCAACTCTTTCATTTCCTCATTTTTGTTGTTGTGTGCTTGTTCATATCTGTTTGAAGACTTTGACTGAAGACTTTCTCAATTTCCTCAGTTCAATTTCTTGAGTCTGCACATCTTCATCATGTGTTATCCTGTGCTTACGCTTTATGTACTCTATTCTTGTCTTCATTTCATCATGATGACTATGCTTGTGTTCTGCTATGTTTACTTTTGAGTACTTATTCCGCTGCAAGTAGTTCTTCATTTAGGAATTTCCTCACTAGCAAATTCCTCAGTGAAGAATTCGTAAAAATCGCCTATTCACCCCCCCCCTCTAGTCGATATACTGCACTTTCAATTGGTATTAGAGCAAGGTAGTCCCTTGTTCTGTGTGATTTTGGTTTAACCACCTGGAGTTTTAGTTATGTCGACCGCAGGTATGATCAAGGTCTCTGCTGGGTGTCCTACCTTCGATGGAACGGACTACCCCTACTGGAAGAATAAGATGTGAATGCATCTTGAGGCAATTGATAATGATCTGTGGTATGTTGTGGAAAATGGTATTCCCTCACTCAGACCTTATCTAAATGCTGCTGATGTGAAGAGATTCAAGCAACTCAATTCTCAAGCGAAGAACATCATATGTGGACATCTGAGCAAAGGGCAGTATGGAAGAGTGAGTGCTTTGGAAACAGCTAAGCTTATCTGGGATAGGTTGTCCAAAGTAAATGAAGGAGTCTCAACTCAACGTGACTCTTGTGTTGACGTTCTTCGCAATCTCTTCAACCGCTTCAAAAGACTCGACAATGAAAATGTTCAACAAACCTTCAATCGCCTCACTGACATCTCAAATGAGCTTCAAGCGCTTGGCGCCACTGACATCACCGACCATGAGGTGGTGAAGAAATTGCTGAGATCGCTCGATTCGTCATTTGATACTCTGGCACTGATGATTCAAGAATGTGCTGATTACAAGTCACTTGATCCCGTTGATATCCTCGAGAGGTTAAATACTCATGAGTTCCAGCTTGCTGAGAAGAGAGATCTCTATGGTTTGATCTATGGCAGATCACATGCTCTGAAGGCCAAGGCAGTCTCTGAGTCTGAAGAAGAGGACTCTGCTAGTAGCCTTGGTGATCTTGAAGAACTGAGCCAGGAACTAGCACTGCTCGTAAAGAAATTTCAGAAGTTCTCAAGACGTGGTCGCTTTGGAAAATCCTCAGGGAGCAATGATTCCTCATCCAGTGACTACAAGAAGAGGCTATGCCACAAATGCAAGAAACATGGTCACTACATTCAAGATTGTCCTCAATGGGATAAGGAATCAAAGAACAAGAAATACAAGGACTACAGTTCTGATGACGCAAAGAAGAAGAAGAAATCTTCAAAGTCTTCATCATCAAAATCCTCGAAGTCTTCATCTCACAAGAAGAGCAGCTCTAAGAAGTCTCGGGCATTCATTGGCAAGGAAATGGACTCTAAGGCTGAATCTAAGGAACATGAGGACGAGGAGGCATCTGAGGAGTCCGAGTCTGGTGTGGCGAGCCTAGCTCTCGCTACTGCATTCGTCAGCAAGTCTATCTTCAACTCTGAAGAAAATGGCTTCACCAACAAGGCTGATGAAGGCAATGATGACTATGCTCCCACCTATTCCTTCATGGCAAAGGGTGCCAAGGTAACTAAATACGCCTCATCTGAATCTAGTGAGGATGAATATGATGAAAACCTCAAGCCCAGCTACTCTAAACTTGCTAAGATTGCTGTGAAACAACAAAAGGCTGTTGAAAAGGTTCGAAACATGCTAGATAAAAGTGATGATATGTTGGGTGAAGAAATGGATCGCACTAAAACATTGACTGAAAATCTTCAGAACTTCAGTCCAAGTTTGACAACCTTCAAGGTCATCATAACACTCTCTTATCTGATCACGAGAAGCTTTCTTATGAATTTCTTGAAAGAAAGCAAGATCTTGAGAAGCTAATGGTGAGTTATGAAGATCTTTAGAAGGAGCGCGATTCATTATTTGCTCAACAAATCAGCGCTACTCAAGAAGAATTTGTTCCTCCATGTCTGAAATGCATTGAACGTGAATCTGCTAATTCTTCTCCTGAATGTTCAAATGCTTCTAATGCTACAAATTCTTCACATGTCTCTGCTATCACTAATTCCTCATCTGAGGACATTGCTAGTATCACTGATGATGCAGGGCTGAAGGAATTGTACATGGCAGGCATGTACAAAAGCCTCAAAGGGCATCAGACTCTTTGTGATGTGCTTAAAAAGCAGATCCTCAACAGGAACCCTAGCAAAGAGGGTATTGCCTTTGAGAGGAAACTCAATGCCGATGGAACATATTGGAAGTCTGAGCAGTACCCCAAAACCTCATGGGTTGCTGCAAAGGGACCTCCAGTTGATCCATCCAATTTATCTGGCTTTACATGTGAATCTCCTCATTCTTCTGATGAGTCATTTGACTCCAACTATAAACTATTCAAGAATTAGAATGGTGAAGTATTTGCTAGATATGTTGGCACTAACTGCAGGAATGGTTCCCCTATGAAGAAAATTTGGGTTCCCAAAAGTTGCCTTGAAAGTCTTCAGGTGAATGTCCTCATGAAACCACCTGTGAAGAATAGGAACTCCAGATCAAATTCTTCATATGGATCCAAGTCCTCATACGGACCAAATTCCTCACGTGGATAAAATTCCTCAAAAGAATCAAAGTCCTCATATGATTATCATCGTGCTAACCCCTCTGTTTCGCAGGGAAAGGCTAAGGGCTATGAATATGAGCATTATTCTTCTAACCATTATGTTCATAGGTCCTCGAAGAATTTCTCTGGTTACTCATATGCTTATCCTAACCCCTCTTATGTGGAACGAAGTGGACTGGCTTCTATGCCACCTTTCTCATATGGTGCTCGCAGAGTGATGAATTCTTTGCCACCCCTTCAGATGTGGGTGGTGAAGAAAAAGAACTAATCTCTTATGCAGGGTCAGGTCTCCAGACGTGCTCAAAACGTCCGAAGAATTTGCTGGAGACCTGAACATTGCCTGAAAGGACGCAAGCTAATCATGAAGAAATGAACTTTCATTTCTCACGTCCTCATATTGTTTTATCTGTTCCATTGCTTGATGAGATTGCTCTAATGATATTGATGTCATATTCTTCACTGATGAAGTATATGAGTTCGTAAGTTGCACTAATTCATTTGTAGGATGATCAACCCAAAGCAAATGAGTGGGTCCTCGATAGTGGATGTACGAATCACATGACTGGTGACAAGAATCTATTGATGGATGCTCCCTTATCACCATCGCATCTGAAGCATATCATCTTCGTTGACAAAGGCAAAAGTCAGGTATTGGGTCTAGGTAAGGTTGCGATCTCAAAGGATCAACACATGGACAAAGTCATGCTTGTCGAGTCCTTAGGATACAACCTCATGTCTGTCTCAATGCTTTGTGATCTCGATATGGTTGTTGTCTTTGGCAAATATCGTTGTGTTGTGATCATGGAAGCTGACAATTCCAAAGTCTACGAAGGCTTAAGGAGAGGAGACTTGTATATTGTTGATTTCTCTACAGGACCACAACCGGCCGTATGACTACTTGCAAAAGCTTCAGAAGGCTGGCTATGGCATCGATGACTTGGTCATGCTGGGATGAGGAATTTGCACACGCTTGCAAAGAAGAAGCATGTCATTGGTATTAAGAATGTCAAATTCCTCAAGGATCACTTATGCGAAGCCTGTGAAGCTGGAAAGATGACAAAGGCCAAGCATCCAGCGAAGACTATCATGACTACCTCTCGACCGTTTGAATTGCTTCACATGGATCTCTTTGGTCCTAATCATTATTCTGCCGTTACAAATGATGCATCTCTATATGGCTTTGTTATTTTTGATGATTATTCTCGTTACACATGGGTGCACATTGTCACTTACAAACATGAGGTGCAGGAAGTCTTCAAATGATTTTCCTCGAGGGCTTCAACCAACTTTGGTGTGAAGATCAAGCACATCAGAAGTGACAATGGGACTGAGTTCAAGAATTCCGTCTTGATGACTATCTTGATGAACTTGGTATTACTCATGAGTTATCTACTCCTTATACTCCTCAACAAAATGGCGTCGTGGAGCGCAAGAACAGAACTCTTGTTGAGATGGCTTGCACTATGCTTGATGAATACAAGACGCCTCATCATTTCTGGATTGAGGCAATTGATACTGTGTGCCACATAATCAACAGAGTATATCTTCACAAATTCTTCACGAAGACTGCTTATGAACTCCTCGCCGACAAGAAACCCAATGTGAGTTACTTCAAAGTCTTCGGTGCTAAATGTTGGATTAGAGATCCTCATCACAATTCTAAATTTGCACCAAAAGCACATGAGGATTTTATGCTTGGTTACATAAAGAACTCTTGCTGAGGAGGGGAGTACACCGTAGCCGCATCGCCTTCGGCTCGGCCCCTGCTAGCAGGGGGTGGGCCGATGGAGCGACGGCCCAAGGGTTTCGCCGGTCACAACTGATCATCGTTGGCGATGCCGACGAGGCTCCAGACGGTGGCCCTCCATTCATCGAGCTTTTCCGCCATGGGGGGGAGTCGAGGAGGAGCTGCGCGCGCCAGGGCTTCTGCTGGCTTGGGTGGCGGCGAGACTTGGGTGGACCGCGATGCGCTTCGACTTCTAACTGCGTTAGAAGGAGCCTCACTATGGCTCCACAACCGCCCGCCACCTTCATCGGCGCCTCGGCATGCACGCTGGTCCCCCTCATCCCGCGAAGGACGCATAGGGCTTTTCCCAGGGCGGCGCCCTAGGTCACCAGCAAGGCAGCGCTGCTCATTGCATACGATTTGAGAAGAGCGCGCCATAGGTGCTCGCGTTGGTGTCTTGGAGGTTGCCGCGCCGTTGGTGGGCGGCACGACGACACCCCTGGAGGGCCCCGTGCCACCTGCGGGGGGGCCGACGTCGTCTCTGGAGCCGGCGCCGCGCGGCTCGTCGCCCGTTGTACAGGCGACGCCGCCCACCGGGCCTGGACTACCAGGGCGATGTGGGTGTTCACGGGCCGCGCCACGGGTTCTCTCCGCGACTTGCCCTCTACTGGCCCGCACCGGCGATGGTAGTCCGGTCCCGGACGAGCCAATCGCTGTGGTCATCTTCTTCTTAGGAGCCATGGCAACGATGAACTGCTAAGCCAACCTCTAGACCAGATTCTCACAATTGCGCGCCCCCTACCCGGCGCGCCAAAGATGTCGGTGGGAAACGACACCTATGGGATCACAAGAATCCCTACTGCGGTTGCGGGGTGCGGGATCATGAGAAGAGCGGGGCTAGTGGACAGCACAAAGGGGATTTACCCAGGTTCGGGCCGCAAAGATGCGCAAAACCCTACGATCCTGCTTTGGTGGATGTATTTTGTGTTCTTGAGCTCTTGAACTAGCTCTGGATGTTCCCGGTTCCAAGGAGCCGAATCCTTCTCCCGTGCGCCTTGGGCCTCCTTTTATAGGTGAAAGGGGTTGCCACAGTGGCACACAGGAGGTGGAAAGTGCTACAACGTTATGAGATTATCGCTGATATTACATGACAAAGTGCATTAAATGAGGGGCTTAGGTGTCCCTTCACTTTATCAGGGACGGGGGTGAGGCCCGTCCCGTCCGTCGCCACCCCTCGTGGCTTTGACATGCGCCCTGGCCAGCGGTGCATGCAGTGCCATTTAGGCAGGCAGGCAGGCAGCTGAGGTGGCGCGGTGGTGGAGCTTCCACGAAGGGCTCATGTTGCCACGCAGGTGCCTGCCCAGCTGGTTGGGTCGGCAGCTGCATGCAAATGGTGGCGGTGGAGACTTGCTGGCGCGGGCCTGGTAGTGGCCCTGCTGGCGCGCCTGGCGAGGGTCTTGCTGGGTGGCCCGGCAAGGGTCCTGCCGCGGCACGCCGTCGTCCCCGGCAAGGATCTCGTCGGGGGTCTCGTGGGCTTCCTTGGCAAGAACCTTGCCGAGGATTGTTGCCTTTCTGTCCTCATTTGATCTTGATTGTTCTTTGTCTTCATAAAGATCTACATGCCACCACGGGGGTGCCTCCCGAGCCCTGTCCCAAAGTGTTTACAGCGTTGGTGGGCTTGAGGGCGGCTCGCTCAGCTGGTGTGGGCAAGCTGCCCCGGCAAGGGTTTTGCCGGGGCCGCTGAGGCTGCCCTCGACAAGGGTCCTTGCCGGGGCAACCTGTGTTGCCTGTGTGACCTTTGTGTCCTTGGTCTTTGATGTTGCTTTATTCGTCTTATGCCTCTGGCTTCCTTCCGTCTTCCCTCTCCTGCCCTGCTATGCATGGCCGTGGCGGGTGGCTCTGACTGCCCGTGCACAAGTAAAGGGGTCAAAAGCAGAGCCCCTACTTTTGAACACCGACAAAAATACTAAGGAAAAATTTCCATGTGATGCTCAACTCAAAATCCTACACCTACCAATCCCTTCGAGTGAAGCCATTGGAAATCTCATACAGTTCAGTCATATTCTTTAGTGACAGAGATGAAGTTCTTCTGGTCTCTGAGGAATTTGTTCTGACTGAGGAGTTAGTTATTCGCTAGTGCGGATTGCCTACACAGTGAGGAACATGATAGCCTTGAGGAATTTGAGAGTTAAAATTCCGACCGTTGCTGTGCTATGCGCCAGCTGTCCCAAAATATCTACCCACCTAACGGTCATATCATTGAAGGGAATTTATGTCTTATCATGTCAGGCTGCTCCCTAGGCTATAAAATTAGCCGCCCCCTTCAACCACTAGCTGGTTGGCTGCTCCAAGAGAAACTGACACTTGTCATTTGAGAGCATCCCATCCTCCGAGGACTTTGAGCGAAAAATCATCAAGTGACGAAAACCCAAACCCAACACACCTACAACCCAAAATGATTGAGCATCACTGAAGAGATTGATCCTACGTGGATCTGACGCTTGTTACCTTTGAAGACTGTGCTTCTTCCAGACGGTTAGGCGTCAAGGTCTAGAGCATCCAAGAGGAATTGTGGATCGCCGAGTGACCGAGTTTGTGAAGGTTCGGAAGTCACCTAAAGACTTACCACAAGTGATTGGGCGAGGTATGTGTGACCTTAGCTCAAGGAGAATACTGTGAGGACTGTGTGTCCGGGACTGTGTGTCCTCGAGTTTAAATACTCAGCCGCTCCAACCAGATGTACAACTAAGACAACAGTTGGAACTGGTCTACCAAATCATTGTCTTCACCAAGCTTACTGGTTCTATTTCCTCAACTCTTTCATTTCCTCATTTCTGTTGTTGTGTGCTTGTTCATATCTGTTCGAAGACTTTGACTGAAGACTTTCTCAATTTCCTAAGTTCAATTTCTTGAGTCTGCCCGTCTTCATCCAGTGTTATCATGTGCTTACGCTTTCTGTACTCTGTGCTTGTCTTCATTTCATCATGATGACTATGCTTGTGTTCTGCTATGTTTACTTTTGAGTACTTATTCCGCTCCAAGTAGTTCTTCATTTAGGAATTTCCTCACCAGCAAATTCCTCAGTGAAGAATTCATAAAAATCGCCTATTCACCCCCCCCTCTAGTCGATATAACGCACTTTCAACAAGTCCCCAATAGATGCACCTACACAAACAATCAAACACTTGCACCCAACGTGATAAAGGGGTTGTCAATCCCTTCATGGTCATTTGCAAAGGTGAGATCTGATAGAGATAGATAAAACTAAACAAAGAATAAAATATTTTTGGGTTTTTTGGTTTATAGATCTGAAAATAAAACATTGCAAAATAGTAGATCAGAAACTAATATGATGGAAAATAGACCCGGGGGCCATATGTTTCACTAGAGGCTTCTCTCTTGATGGCAAATAATACGGTGGGTGAACAAATTACTGTTGAGCAATTGATAGAAAAGCGCAAAGTTATGACGATATCCAAGGCAATGATTATGCAATATAGGCATCACGTCCGTGTCAAGTAGACCGACTCCTGCCTACATCTACTACTATTACTCCACACATCGACCGCCATCCAACATGCATCTAGAGTATTAAGTTCATAAAGAATGGAGTAACGCCTTAAGTAAGATGACATGATGTAGAGGAATAACTCAAGCAATATGATGAAAACCCCATCTTTTTATCCTCGATGGCAACAATTCAATACATGTCTGCTTCCCCCCACTTTGTCACTGGGTGAAATCACGCAAGATTGAACCCAAAGCTAAGCACCTCTCCCATTGCAAGAAAAACCAATCTAGTTGGCCAAACCAAACCAATAATTCGAAGAGAAATACAAAGATATCAAATCATGCATATAAGAATTCAGAGAAGATTCAAATAATATTCATAGATAAGTTGATCATAAATCCACAATTCATCGAATCTCGACTCAAAAGAAGATTACATCAGATAGATCTCCAAGAACATCATGGAGAACATGGTATTGAGAATCAAAGAGAGAGAACAAGCCATCTAGCTACTAGCTATGGACCCGTAGGTCTGTGGTAAACAAGTCATGCTTCATCAGAAGGGCACTAGAATTGATGTAGATGCCCTCCGTGATCGAATCCCCCTCTGGCAGGATGCCGGAAAAGGCCCCAAGATGGGATCTCACGGGAACAGAAGGTTGCGGCGGTAGAAAAGTGTTTTCGTGGATGCTTCTGAGGGTTTTGGAATAAATGTGAATATATAGGAGGAAGATGTAGGTCAGGGAGTCACTGAGGGGCCCACACGGTAGGGGGCGCGCGGCGCGCTCTCCGCCCTTGCCGCCGCCTTGTGGCTGTTTTAACTTGCACTCCAAGTCCCTTGGGTGTCTTCTGGTCCAAGAAAAATCATCATGGAGTTTTATTCCATTTGGACTCCGTTTAGTATTCCTTTTCCGCGAAGCTCAAAAACAAGGAAAAAAACAGAAACTGGCGCTGGGCTCTAGGTTAATAGGTTAGTCCCAAAAATAATATAAAATAGCATTTTAATGCATGTAAAACATCCAAAAAAGATAATATAATAGCATGGAACAATAAAAAATTATAGATGCATTGGAGACATATCACCCCCTAGGGCGCGCCCTAGAGGCTTGTCGCCTCCTCAGGACTCTTCTGACTTGGACTCCAAGTTTCATGGGTGTCTTCTGGTACAAGAAAAATCATAGCGAAAGTTTTAGTCCGGTTGGACTCCATTTGATATTCCTTTTCTGTAAAACTCTAAAACAAGAAAAAAACAGAAACTGGCACTAGGCTCTAGGTTAATAGGTTAGTCCCAAAAATAATATAAAATAGCATATTAATGCATATAAAACATCCAAAACAGATAATATGTTGGAGATGTATCAGACGTCGGCCGGCTTAAATAGCTGGATTTGGCCTCGAGCGGTGATCCGGAGTGGCGCCACACAGCGTTCACCCCCCCCATCGGAGGAGATGTCCGTCGGACCGCTGGGTTTCCGGGCGATTCCGCGTGGAACCATGTCGTCAATCCGACGTGAAAGACGCACCAGGGCACGCACGGGTGCCCCATATAGGCCCTATATTTGAGTTGGATATTGTTAGAGTTATATATATAGCCATGTAACCTTTCGTATTTACCATATTGTATAAGGGGTTTCCTGCATATATTCCACACTTGTACATGTATATATACTGGCCTATGACCTCCTGGAAATACGAGTTGCTTTCCTAACATGGTATTAGAGCCTTAGGGGTTTTTTCGCACGCGCAACTCATGCTCCCGGTCCAATCTCCGAGCGGCCGCCGTCCTTCTTCTCCGATTGGTGCTGCTCTCTCCTCATCGAGCGCCCAGGCCGGCTGCTTCTGCCCTCGAGTTCGCCCGCCAACTCGTGCTGCCTGATCCAGCCGGCTCGTCCATTGGTCTCCGCCTCCTGCTGCTGCTTCGCTCTTGGTCCAGCTCGAGCAATCCCGTCTGATCCTCCTGCTGCTGCTTGTCAAGGATTGAACAGCTGCTGCTGTTGCCCAGGACGTCGGATCCTCCTGCTGCTGCTTGTCAAGGATTGAATAGTTGCTACTATTGCCCAGGACACTGGCCCCATCCTGTTTTCCAAGTTGAGTCGCCCCTGACTGCTGCTGCTTCGCTCGGGGTCTTGCCCGCATGAGCGCCTTGCTCTCCAGACCGGGCCTCGATCTCGCCCCTGACTGCTACTACGGTTCTCGTCCAGACCCTCTACTGGTTCCCTTCCATTGACAAAAAAATAGGTGCGATGTCTCTGTCCTCAAGCTATGTTGCTGTCCCTCGATGTTCGATGATTTTTGATGGTACCAACTACATTGATTTGTTGGCTTTATGTGCATTCATACGCGTGGCCTTCGTCTCTGGGACATTCTTTCTGGCGAGGTCCCCAGTCTACCGTGTCCGGTTCCTCCTATGGCTCCTACTCCACCAAATCCACTAGTTCTTGCTGCTGATGCTAATCAGGCTGTAATGGATGCAGCTAAGCTAGCTGATGACACTGTCGTTCGTGCTTATGATGAGCAGGTTCAGACCTATGAGGATGCACTTCAGACATATCATGCAGCTTTCTCTGCTTACACTCAGTGGCTTGATGATGATGCTCGTGCCGCAACTATTCTCACTGCTAGTGTTCTGCCTCATTTTGCCTCTGAGTTTCTTGGCCTCTCTACTGTATTTGAGATGTGGACTCGGCTTTGTCAGCGCTATCATCCCTCTGGTGATGCTTTATACCTGTCTGTGGTTCATCAAGAGCATGCTCTTCAGTAGGGTGACTCCACTATTGATGAGTTCTATGCACAGAGTTCTGCTATATGGTGTCAGCTTGATTCTCTCCGCACTGCTGGTTGTCGTACTTGTCAGTGTTGCCAGGCCATGCGGGCTGATTTGGAGTTTCATCATGTCTACGAGTTCTTGTCTCGACTCCGTAAGGAGTTTGAGCCCCAACACGCTCAGTTGTTTGCTCGTGGTCGTATCTCCCTCGTGGAGGCACTTTCTGAGATCCGTGCTAAGGAGACTCGCCTCTGTGGCGCTGGTTTACTTGAGGTTTCCTCTGTGCTTGCTGCTCGAGTTCCTGCTATGCCACCTGCTGCACTGACTCCTTCCCGCTCGAGTGCTCCGCTGCTCTTGCCTACTCCTTCGGGCGGCTAGGGCCGGTCTCATCCTCACTGCGGCTACTGCAATATGGATGGTCATGTTGAGTCTTGGTGCTTCCAAAAGAAGAAACACCTGCGTAAGGCGCGATCATCAGCTTCAGGGACTTCTTCTTCTACTTCGATATCTTTAGCCACCACCTTGACTGAGTAGGATATTCTGCGACTTAAGCGTCTACTTGCCACTTCAGGTTCTCCTCGACGAGTACTGCAGGTTCTGTGACTAATGCTTCCCGCACTGAGCAACCACCTCTACACAGTTAGGTACATCCTCGTGGGTTCTGGACTCCAGAGCTTCTTTCCATATGTATTCTCATTCTTCAAATTTGTCCTCTCTTAAATCAGTTGATTTTCCTGTTCATGTACTCACTACTGATAGTACTCCTCTTTCTGTTGCTAGTCGAGGCAATCTTACCACTCCTTCTTACTCTGTTCCTGATGTTGCTCATGTTCCTCGACTTACCATGAATCTTTTTTCTGCCGATCAACTTACTGATTCTGGTTGTCGCGTCATCCTTGACATTGACTCTTGTCCTATTCAGGATCGTCGAACGCATACTTTGGTTGGGGCTGGCCCTCGCCGCCGTGACTCTCAGGGTCTTTAGGAGCTAGACTGGCTTCATCTTCCTTCCGCTGCCACCACTATCGCCAGTCCATCCGCTTCTGTCACTTCAGCTACCGGCTCCTTCCAGCAGTGGCATCATCGACATGGTCATCTTTGTGGGTCTCGCTTGTCGTCATTAGTTCATTGAGGTCTTCTGGGGTCTGTCTCAGGAGATGTCTCTTTAGGGTGTCAGGGCTGTAGACTAGGAAAACAAATTCAGTTACCTTACCCTACTAGTGAGTCAGTGTCTCAACGTCCTTTTGATTTAGTCCATTCTAATGTATGGGGTACGGATCCCTTTGCTTCGAAAGGGGGCCATCGATACTATATTATTTTCATAGATGATTTCTCTCGTTACACTTGGCTTTATTTCATGACTTCTTGTAGTGAGGTTCTTTCCATCTATAAGCGTTTTGCTGCCATGGTTCACACTCAGTTCTCTTCGCCTATTCGTGTGTTCCGTGCTAACTCCGATGGCGAGTATATTTCCAAAGATGTTGCGTGGTGTTCTTGCTGAGCAAGGCACTCTTCCTCAGTTCTCTTGTCCTGGTGCTCATGCTCAGAATGGCGTGGCTGAGTGAAAGCATCGCCACCTTCTTGAGACGGCTCGTGCGTTGATGATCGCCGCTTCTCTTCCACCTCATTTTTGGGTCGAGGCTATATTCACCTCCACCTATCTCATCAACCTTCAGTCGTCCACTTCTCTCTAGGGTGGTGTTCCTTTCGAGAGTCTCTTTGATTGTTCTCCTGATTATTCGACACTTCGCTTGTTTGGTTGTGTTTGCTATGTTCTTCTCGCCCCTCGCGAATGCACCAAACTGATCGCGCAGTCTGTTGAGTGTGTTTTCTTAGCTATAGTGATGAGCATAAGGGCTATCGTTGTTGGGATCCTATCGGTCATTGGATGCGTATTTCTCGGGATGTGACTTTTGATGAGTCTCGTCCCCTCTACCCGCGTCCATCTTCCTCGACCTTTTCAGTGGAGGATATCTCTTTCCTCACTTTTCCCGACACACCTATCACTCCAGTTGAGCCCTTGTGTCTCCGTCCTGCTCACTCTACCTCTCCACCTCTTGCCGATTTGTCGCCACCATCTCCCATGGTTTCCTCACCTCGCATGTCACCGGATTCTGCACCTTCATCCCCGATGATTTCTTCGTCTCCGCCTCCTGATTCTACCTTGGCTAATCCTCCTCGTACTCTTCCATCTTTTCCTCGGTATTACACTCGTCGTTCACGTATTGTGGATGCGTCTACTAACGTGCAGTCCTCCTTGTCTCAGCCTACCTATGGCTTGCGTCCTCGTCTGCATCCGCCTGTTGATCGCCTTGGTTTTTCAATCGTTGGTGCTGCTGTTCTTGAGCCGACTTCTTATCGTGAGGCTGTTGTTCATCATGAATGGCAATTTGCGATGGCAGAGGAGATTGCTGCTCTTGAACGCGCTGGTACATGGGATCTTGTTTCTCTTCCTCCAGGTGTCCGTCCCATCACTTGTAAGTGGGTCTACAAGGTTAAGACTCGCTCCGATGGTTCTCTTGAGCGTTACAAAGCTCGTCTTGTGGCTCGTGGCTTTCAGCAGGAGCATGGTCGTGATTACGACGAGACTTTTGCTCCTGTGGCCCATATGGCCACTATTCATACACTTCTTGTCGTGGCCTCTGCACGCCATTGGTCTGTATCTCAGCTTGATGTTAAGAATGCCTTTCTTAACGGTGAGCTGCGTGAGGAGGTATACATGCAGCCACCACCTGGGTATTCTGTTCCTGATGGCATGGTATGTCGTCTTCGTCGCTCTCTCTATGGCCTTAAGCAAGCCCTCGTGCCTGGTTTGAGCGTTTTGCCTCTGTGGTGACTGCCGGTGGTTTTTCTACGAGTGCATGATCCGGCATTGTTTGTCCACCTTTCTACTCATGGTCGGACTCTTCTTCTTCTCTATGTTGATGACATGATCATCACTAGCGACGACCCTGAGTATATTGTCTTTGTAAAGGCCCGTCTTAGTGAGCAATTTCTTATGTCCGATCTTGGACCTCTTTGCTACTTTCTTGGGATTGAAGTCTCTTCTACCTCTCATGGCTTTTTTATATCTCAGGAAAAGTATATACATGATCTTCTTGCTCGTGCTGCTTTTACCGATGAGCGCATTGTTGAGACTCCCATGGAGCTCAATGTCCACCTCCGTGATACTGATGGTGACCCCTTGCCTAACCCGATGCGTTATCGTCATCTTGTTGGGAGTCTTGTCTATCTAGCTGTCACTTGTCCGGATATCTCTTATCCGGTTCATATTCTGAGTCAGTTTGTCTCCGCTCCCACTTCGGTTCACTATAGTCACCTCCTTCGTGTTCTCCGATATCTTCGGGGCACGATCTCTCACCGTCTATTCTTTCCTCGCTCCAGTTCTTTACAGCTTTCAGGCCTATTCGGATGCTACGTGGGCTAGTGATCCCTCCGATCGCCATTCACTTTCTGCTTACTGTGTTTTTCTTGGTGGTTCTCTCATTGCCTGGAAGACGAAGAAACAGACTATAGTTTCCCGTTCAAGTGCAGAGGCTGAGTTACGAGCTATGGCTCTTTTAACGGCAGAGGTGACTTGGTTACGGTGGTTACTTCGAGATTTTGGTGTTTCTGTTACTACACCTACTCTGCTCTTATCTGACAGTACATGTGCTATTAGCATTGCACGCAATCCTGTGAAGCATGAGCTCACCAAGCATATTGGTGTTGATGCTTTCTATGTGCGTGCTGGTGCGCAGGATCAGGTTATTACTCTTCAGTATGTGCCTTCCGAGTTACAGTTGGCGGATTAGAGCGCAGCATGGCTTCTATCTCTCCAAATTCAGTGTTGTCAATCCACCATGAGTTTGAGGGGGGATGTTAGAGTTATATATATAGCCATGTAACCTTTCGTATTTATCCTATTGTATAAGGGGTTTCCTGCATATATTCCACACCTGTACATGTATATATACTGGCCTATGGCCTCCTGGAAATACAAGTTGCTTCCTAACATATATGAGGGGTGTCGGTTAGTTCGGGCGTTTGAGGCACCTGTCTAGGTCGAATTTTCGTGATCGGTCAGTGATCGGGACGTCCATCCGGGCATTTGAGGCCGTTTTGGTGCGCACGACTATATATGCTCCTAGGTCTTTTGGTTGGTTGTTAAGCTTCGTAGAACTGTGCATGGGAGCAAAGATGTCTTGCAGTTTACTGCATCCATGCTCCGCTCCGCTGCGCTAATCTGTTGCAAGTTCCTTTCCGTTTCGTTTCCCCGCTGCCTCCAGTCTACAGTTACCAGTGAAGCGGCATAGTCCAGCGCGAGCACCAACTCCCAGTCCCAGATCTCCCACCCCCACCGACCGCCGATGAGCTCAGCCCCCGCCGCATCCACCTAGACGGACACACCACGCCACAATGTCGTCGTCGGCGGGCGACGTCGAGGCCATCCCCTCGGCGGTGCCTCCCCGGGCGGTCGCGTGCTCGTCCGTGCCCTCGGCCGAAAGATGCAAGCTTTGTAAAAGTCTTGCTGATTCAATCGAGAAAAACGCACCAGCGAGGGAAGGTGTTGACCTCCCCGACCGAGGAGGAGCTCGATCTATTATTTTGCCGCTCTTTCAAACTCTTCGAGAATTCAGTCCCTCGCACATCTGGAACTTGCCTCTCAGATTAGTTTAAGATCAACCCTTATGATGGCGCATGAACAGAATAAAGGGCCGCCATGGCGCGAACGGCAGACGGGTAGCTGGGTGACGACGGAGAAGCGGGAGGACTCGAGCGCATTGGCTGATCGACGGCGACGGCATGCGTGGAATTGCCAGAGAGGCCGAGGCCCTCAGCCAGTCACTCCCACGACAATAGCAGAGCGACTGAACCGTCGCAATCCCGCAAATCCCCTCTGCCCGAGCTATCCACCTCTAACAGACTAAGACACGTGCCCACACGCACAGTCGATGCACAAATCATGGACACGATTACCCAGCCGTCATCTGACCAGGTTCACCGCTGTAAAACGGGACCCAACCGACTCCCATCACCCTCGATCCACTAGGACACTCCCAGCCTCGGCAGCTTAGTAACTTTACTGATATATGTAATCAGAAAAAAAAATTTTAATAGGCCATTAACAACGCACGAGCATTCTACTAAAATATTTAGTTGAAATGCAAGAACTTGGAGATTCTTTTACAGGGGAAATTAGATCTTCCTTTTTTTTTTACAGACAATGGTCTAAGTCATGGCGTACGTGGCCGTCAGACCAGAGACCAGATTCAGGTCTTTGGTTGGTTGTTAAGCTTCGTCGAACTGTCCACGGGAGCAAAGATGACTTGCGGTTTACTGCTCCCGTGCTCCGCTGATCTGCTGCGAGTTCCTTTCCCTCTCGTTTCCCCGCTCCCTCCAGTCGGCAGCTACCAACGAAGCGGCAGAGTCCAGCGCGAGCACCAACTCCCAGCCCCAGATCTCCCACCCCCACCGACCGCCGATGAGCTCAGCCGCCGCCGCATCCACCTAGCCGGACACGCCCCGCCCTAATGTCGTCGGCGGCGGGCGACGCCGAGGCCGATCCCCTCGGCGGCGCCTCCCCGGCCGGC
>NC_041393.1:546372496-546395724 GCF_002162155.2 Triticum dicoccoides | reverse complement strand
GTCCGCCTCGCCCATCCCTGGTCTCCCCGCCCCCGTCGCCGAGGCCGCGCTCCAGGCGCTCCTCCTCGCCCTCGATCCCGGCTCCCCCAAGGTCGCCGAGCCCGCTCTCGAGTGCGTCGCCAGCCTCCTCTCCCTTCGCCTTCTCCTCGGCGACGTCGCCCCATCCGACCCCTCGCCGGTCTCCAGGCTCTTCGCCGCGGTCCTCTCGTGCGGCGGCCTCGGCGACGACGCCCTCGAGATCGCCGCGCTCCGCGTGCTCGTCGCCTTCGCGCGCTGCCCCTCGGTCTCCGTCCGCGGGGAGTGCCTTGGCCAGATGGTGAAGGCGTGCTATAACTTGTACCTGGGGAGCGCCAGCGGCGGGAACCAGCTCTGCGCCAAGCTGGCGCTCGCGCAGGTGCTGGTCGTCGTGTTCGCGCGCGTGGAGGCGGACGCCATAGACGTCCGCGTGCGCACCGTCTCAGCTGCCGACATGATGGACCTCTCCGACCGCAGCCTCAACGACTCCAGCGTCGTGCAGGCGGCGCAGACGTTCATAAATGAGGCGATGGAGGGGAGCGACGCGCCAGAGGATGCCGCGCATGTGCCGCCCGAGGGGGACAGAGGCGGGGAGGATGAGAGCATGAGCAGGATCAGGGAGGATGGACTGGCGTTGTTCAAAAACCTCTGCAAACTGTCCATGAAGTTCGCCACGCCGGATAACCCGGATGATCCAGTACTTCTCCGGGGGAAGGTGTTGTCACTTGAGCTACTTAGGATGGTCGTCGACAATGCCGGCCCGTTCTGGAAGACAAATGAGAAGTATGCACACATAGCTATGCTTCTTTTAATTATATACATCAGAATTTATTGCATTCCCTCTTTCCATAAATATTATTGTTCTACTGAATCTTAACATGCCAAAATGGTAGGGGTAGGGGAGAGAGGTTAAAATGGACGATGGAGTAAACTTTACTTGCCAACAGTGAGTGTTAAAAAAACCCAGGAGAGTAGCGTGTCATTTTTTCTATAGAGATGACATCTGCGCGTGTTGTTTCTGTGTAATCTGCTCGATCGACTGCTATCAGGGGTGTCAAAAACGGTTCTAATCCAACCCATGAAAACCACTTGTCATTTTTTACTGACTCTGCCATGCCGTATGAGGTTAATGAAGGGAAATGAACCGCAACACTGATCGGCAATTTTTTCACTGTTCGTGTTCAGATCATGGTTGAACACTCCTAACTGCCATATGGGTTGGTCACATGAGGATTTGTCTGATGGAGGAACCATTGGTACTTGTTTCGTGAATTTGGTTGTGTTTGGAACTTTGGATGATGTATGCTCTAGATCATCGAGGAATTCATGAACATACTAAATGTTAGAACTATTGATATTTGATTTATGTTCCTTTGTACTAGAGCCTGAACCTCATGTTAGTACTGATGAATAATGAACCAGATTATCCAGTGTCAGCCTGTATTGCAGTAACTTCTAATTCAATTCATTGTGGTTCTCCCAGCAAAGAATCATACAAAAAGGTCGTTAAGGACACCAAGCAGGTGGGTGAGAACTGAGAAGCGAATATCAGAGCTACATAGCCTATGCATTGATAACAGACAGTGATGGAGCGAGTTTGATGATGCCACTTGGCAGTTGGAACTAACACAATAATCAGTACTGCTGATTTATAATCTAAAATTTAGTATTTGTTCGTACTGAAATGTTTCATCTAATCACACACCAAAATTTCCATAATGGAAGCTGGTTAAGTCATTTGATCATTCCAAATTGAATTGAGCGCAGGGTTCACTAGAAAGGGCATCCTACTAATATCACTGTTTTTTCTTCTGCTTGTTCAGGTATCTTGAAGCAATCAAGCAGTACCTTTGTTTATCCTTGTTGAAGAACAGTGCCATGTCAGCAATGAGTGTTTTCCAGCTTCTGTGCTCCATTTTTATGGGTCTTCTGTTAAGGTTTAGATCTGGTTTGAAGGAGGAAATTGGAATATTTTTTCCTATGCTTGTCCTAAGGGTTCTTGAAAATGTTCTTCAGCCTAGCTTTTTGCAAAAAATGACAGTTCTAAACTTTCTGGAGAAGATTTGTAAAGAACCTCAGGTTATTATTGATATCTTTGTGAACTATGATTGTGACGTCGATGCACCGAACATTTTTGAAAGGTACGCTAGCTTTATTCTTGATGAAGGTTTGCGTTGGTTAATAAGATACATTTGTATTCTTACGTTCTTATCAAATATAGTGAACAGTCTATACAAAGGGTACAGTATACAGTTCTAGATGTGCAATTTCTACTGGAAAAAAAATATGGCGTTCTCTTTCTAATTTCACAGCAAAGCAATTTAATTCCATCGCTGTTTACAGGATTGTGAACGGACTACTTAAGACGGCTTTAGGTGTCCCTGATGGATCAACAACGACACTAACTGTTGCACAAGACCAAACATTTCGAATTGAATCTGTCAAGTGCCTTGCAACTGTTATCAAATCAATGGGTTCATGGATGGACCAGCAGCTGAGAATTGGTGAGGTTCTCCCTATAAATTCTGAAGTACTAAGTTCGGTGGACAATCATAATATGCATAATGGAGAAGAAGGGACAGGAATGGATTATGATCTGCAATCTGAGTCTAGTAGCTCTGACGTATCTGATTCTTCTTCAGTTGAGCAACGACGTGCTTACAAAATAGAACTTCAGGTGTAAATGATTGCCTACTTTTAACTGTTTCTATTTCTTGAGGTAGAAACTATTTCTTTTAAAGGATTACTGACAGACCTATGTTTCCTTCTGCAGAAAGGAATTGCCTTGTTTAACAGAAAACCTTCCAAAGGTATTGACTTTCTCATTCGAAGCAAGAAGTTAGGCCAGTCCCCGGAAGATGTGGCTTCTTTCTTGATAAACACTGCTGGCTTAAATGCAACAATGGTTGGAGACTATTTGGGTGAAAGAGACGAGTTTCCTCTCAAAGTCATGCATGCCTATGTGGATGCACTAAACTTTAAAGGGTTGGATTTCGGTGAGGCAATTAGATTCTTTCTGCGAGGTTTCAGGTTACCAGGGGAAGCACAGAAAATTGACAGGATCATGGAAAAATTTGCTGAACGCTTCTGTAAATGCAACCCAAATGTTTTTACCAGTGCAGATACCGCTTATATTCTTGCTTATTCTGTGATCTTGCTAAACACTGATGCTCACAGTGTCATGGTGAAGGATAAGGCAAGTCAAATCTGCCTATGTTATCATCCGGGAATGGCGCACATGTAATAATGGAGATTTTTTCTGTGCAGATGTCTAAGGCTGATTTTATGCGCAATAACAGGGGAATTGATGATGGGAAGGATTTACCTGAAGCTTACTTAAGTACATTGTACGACCAAATTGTTAGCAATGAGATCAAAATGAGTGCTGATTCTTCAGCTGCACAAACCAAGCAAACCAACAGCGTAAGTAAGCTTCTAGGCTTAGACAACATTATGAACCTTGTCAATTGGGGACTGACAGAAGACAAGGCACACGGTGCAAATGACTTGCTCATTAAGCACATACATGAGAAATTTAAAGCAAAGCATGGGAAATCAGAGTAAGATCAGCATATTTTATCTTTGTTAGGATACTTATATGTTGAATGATACTTTATGAACTTAAGCTTGTGCATGCAGGTCTGTGTTTTATATTGTTGCTGATGCAACCATTTTAAGGTTCATGATGGAGGCCTGTTGGGCTCCTATGATGGCTGCGTTCAGTGTGACACTAGACCAAAGTGATGACAAGGCTGCTACATCACAGTGTTTAATTGGATTAAGATCGGCAGTGCATGTCACCTCTGTTATGTGCCTGCAGACACAGAGAGATGCCTTTTTGACATCCATAGCCAAATTCACATCCCTCCATTCTGCTGCAGACATGAAACAGAAGAATGTCGACGCTGTTAAGGTAGGATGTCAATGAAAGCATATTGCTTTTGTGAAATTTATTAAATGTTTCTTTATCTAATCAGTTCTTCAAAACTAGGCATATTTGATGCTATGGATCTTTGGATCATATATATTCTAGCTTGTTACTTGCAAATTCTTACTTCTGCCACTCTCCTTGTGTGCAAATTGGTTGCACCAGCTTATACAAATTTCATATCTTGCATATGGTTTGGTGTTTAATGTAATCATATAATCTACTGTCCTTTTGCCCCTTTTGGTATTTCAGTGCTCTCCTTGAAAGCGAAAAGTACAAACTTAAAACACAGTGAGGGTCAGAATTGCAACCACCCACTGCTCACCTACAAATAGTGCTGCTGCAGGATTTTTGTGACTGATTTTTAGTGAGCATAATAAAACTTCTGACATTGAGCATATTGGAGTTTGAACCGTCTGAAAAGTGATTTTTATGGATTATGTTCTTGATGTTATTTTGAAAAAATGATTACCATTAAATATGCCAATTTTTGTTGAACAATCCTTATTTTGGGAGGGTATACTCAATGTTGGTGATAGAAGTCCATTTTTTGTTCTTGATATACTTCACCGGTAAGCAGCTAGACATATCTGACGTTTCAAAGTGGCTGAATGATGTATTTACTTGTTTTTTTTCTCAACAGGCTATAATTTCTATCGCAATCGAAGATGGAAATTACTTGCAGGAAGCTTGGGAGCACGTGCTAACATGTTTATCACGGTTTGAACATTTACATTTGCTTGGAGAAGGGGTACCTACTGATGCTTCATTTCTGACAGTGCCTATGGTTGAGTCAGAAGGAAAAAATCAGATGTCTACTTCTGTTCTACCTTCGAAGAGAGCCAATGCTCTTCAGAATCCTGCCGTGATGGCTGCTGTTAGAGGGGGTTCTTATGATAGCACTGTTGCAAAAACCAGTGCCTCAGCATTGGTTACTCCTGAACAGATCAATAATTTCATATCAAACATAAATTTGCTGGACCAGATAGGCATTGTTGAGTTGAATCATATATTTGCCCATAGTCAAAGGTTAAACAGTGATGCCATTGTTGCTTTTGTGAAAGCTCTTTGCAAGGTCTCAATGACTGAGTTACAGTCTCCGTCAGATCCTCGTATCTTCTGCCTTACAAAAATAGTAGAGATCGCGTAAGAAAATTCTTGAGATCCACACATAAAACTAACAGTTTTAAGTAGCATACAATAGCCATGACTCAGTAATCTTAGCTAGTCTAATTCTGGATTTTGTTTGTGCAGGCATTACAATATCAACCGCATACGTTTGGTGTGGTCTCGAATTTGGAAAGTTCTATCAGAATTTTTTGTGTCTGTCGGATTATTAGAAAATCTTTCTGTTGCAATGTTTGTAATGGACTCTCTAAGGCAGTTAGCAATGAAGTTTTTGGAAAGAGAGGAACTGGCAAACTATAACTTCCAAAATGAGTTCCTTCAACCCTTCGTGGTTGTTATGCAGAAGAGTAATGTTCCAGAAGTGCGTGAGCTAATTGTTCGATGTGTCTCACAGATGGTCCTAAGTCGAGTTAACAACATAAAATCTGGCTGGAAGGGTGTTTTTACGGTATGTATTGTTTCATTGGTTAATTTTAGTTTACTTAGAGTGCCTTGGATAAGTTCACATCTGGAGTTAATGTGGTTAGTCCATGAAAAATAAAGCTAGCAATGTTATTCATTGTTTTTTATTTGTCAATGTCCAGGTTTTTACTTCTGCTGCGGTTGATGATACGAAGAGTACTGTCCTAGTGGCATTTGGGACTATGGAAAGAATTGTCCGTGACTACTTTCGATACATAACCGAGACAGATGCCACAACATTTACAGATTGTGTCCAATGTCTTATTGCATTTACAAGTAGCCAATTTAATAGCGAGGCCAGTCTCAATGCTATTGCATTTCTCCGGTTCTGTGCTGTTAAACTTGCCGACGAAGGATTTGTCTGTCAAGATAAGGGTGCCGATGGACCCAGGAATTCAGACATGTCAGAAGGAAATGCCATTGTGAACAAGAATGATTATGTTTCCTTCTGGGTTCCTCTCCTTGAAGGTACAACACTACTTCTTCATTTGTGGAAGTGCTAGTTACTTATGTATGCAGTGTGAACCTTGTTAGATGAAAAATATGAAAACATAGAGAATTTTAAGATAAATTGATAAATATTTATTTTTTCCTTTTGGTTTTCTTGCCTTTTCAGGTTTAGCCAGATTGACAACTGATCCAAGGCTGACCATTGGGAAAAGTGCTGTAGGAGTGCTTTTTGATATTCTGAAGGATCATGGGCACCTCTTTTCTCAGTCCTTTTGGACCAGTATATTAGAGTCTGTTGTTTATCCTCTGTTTAGCAATCAAAGGTCTAGGGTCAATGATCAGACCTTAACATCAAACGGCACCGAGGGTGATTTTTCAACTCTTGAAACACAAACATTGGCAGTGAAATCTCTAGTGGGTTTATTTGTTGATTTCTTTGACGTGATGCGGCCAGAACTTGCAAGAGTTGCATCTATTGTTGCGTATTTCATCAGAAGTCCCTATAAACACTCTGCTACCATCGGTGTATCTGCTTTGTTACGGTTGGCGGAGGGAGTTGGCAGTAAACTTTCCAAGGAGGAATGGAAGGATGTTCTTCTCTGCTTCAAAGAATCATCAACACAAACCTTTATTGTGTTCTCTAAAATTGTAAGGATGATGCAAGACATCGACATTCCAGATAGAATGGAATCTTATTCGGAAGCTGATCACTATTCAGATCATGAAATTTATAGCAACGATGAAGACGAAGCTAATATGGAGACAACTTCTTACGCCATTGTCAAACTGAAAAATCATATGGCCCTAATACTCTTAATCGTTCAGGTACTTGCTTTTTGTTAATCAAATCGGACCAATTTACATTATCTTGCCTAGATCTACGGGGACTAGCGCCTATTCTTTTTTTATATAAACGAGACAACTGTGAGCCACCTATGGAGTCCTAGAACCAAATGCAGGCGGGCTTGTCTTTCACTCATGCACCTAGCCAACTGAGCAACACTCTGTTCTCATGTAATCTTGCTAAGACACTCATACTCGTGTATGCTTTAATTTTGATTTAGAGATCCTTTTTGGATGGTAAAATGCAAAAACATATAAGGACCTATTTGATCTTTTACACAGTTTGGCTTTGGGCATCTGGCTAGATGGACTGGAATAGGCTTGATTCATTTTCTACACAGGTGTCTTAGAATTCATTAGCCTTAATAGCTAGTGCCTAGTTGGTTTTCTCCTCAATTAGACACCGACTTCTGAAAGAGCAGAGTAGAATAATGAGTTGTTAGGACAAAGAGAGGAGATTGTTAGGATAATAGGGGGTTCTGAGGATCATTGAATAGAGTGCTTTCCCATTTCCCCCATGGCACCCTTTTAAATCAAATTAGGTCCAAGTGCCTCTATGGGACAGTTTGGTTCTACCATAAGGGAGTTTATTGATGTCAGTTGTGTTGAAGTAAACCTTGTGCACACACATAAAATGTCCGGATATACACGCGGGATTTTTGTTCCGAATTTTTCAACTTTTCGAAATGTGTATTTCGACAATGGGTGCATATGCACCTAGGAGCCAAAGGCAATTACCGCTAAATATCTTCCTTTACTGGGTAATACCTAAGGTCTTGTGCTGTAGTGATCCCGACAATCAAGTCTTTTTCTCTTCCATTCTTCCCACACCATACTCAGTTTTTTCCTTGTACACAGGGCATTATTAAATTGTACGAGGAGCAGGGAAAATATCTTCATGTTGAGCACATCAGCATTCTTTTGGAGATGATATCAAGTATTGCAACTCATGCAAGTGAAGTGAGCTCAGACTCTTCGTTACAGATGAAATTCCATAAAGCATGTTCCCTTCTGGAGGCATCTGAGCCAGCAGTTGTCCATTTCGAGAATGAGACATACCAAAGCTACCTCAAGCTTCTCCAAGCTGTGCTCCATGGGTATCCATTTTTATCGGAAGACATGGACATAGAAACACGACTACTTGATGCCTGTGAGAAAATACTGCGGACATATCTGAAGTGCGCCGGGAATGGACCATCTGATGAAGCTTCTCACGGCAATCAAACTTTACATTGCATAGTGCCACTGGGCGCTGCCAAGCAAGAGGAGCTGTCTGCTAGGACCCCGTTGGTTCTTCTAGCGATGCAGTTACTGCATAACCTAGAGAAGAATTCATTTAGGAGAGTACTGCCCCGCTTTTTCCCACTGTTGATTGATCTGATTCGCTGCGAGCATAGCTCTGGAGATGTTCAACACGCGCTGTATAAAATCTTCAAATCATCAATAGGCCCCATGATAGAAGTATAATGGCACATTCCTGTCCTGTTAGGCGCATGATTTTGTGTCAACATTCTGACATCCTGAATGAGCCCTTCAAGATCCTGGAGTTCAAGGTCAAGATTCTCCCTAGTTCTAACCACTTCCATATAGCGCTACACATATGTTATCAACAACTCTGATCTGCGTATGTCCTAACTTTTGCAGTGCATATTACTAGTCCAGATATCAGGCATAAAGAGGAAAATACATTTTTGCTTACATCCACTTCAGCTAATGAGCTCTATCATCTGAACATGTGGCCAGAGGATCATTCCTGATGACTTGGCACTCTTTTGAGCCTGGTATGCGCTAAGGTAATTTCTAATGACCCTGTAATGCAGAGGGTTTCGTGTGCGCCCATTCCATCGATAGCGTCACCTTGAACTGGGGGCAAACTGTATATAGTAACACGTGCCACGGCATCAGCCGTGTTACTAGAGAAAACCATTTGAAGTATGATTGCTTTTGTAATGTCCTGTTTTTCTTATGATTTGATCCACAGTAGGTTGTGTTTGTAATTCTTTTTGTCAATATATAAACATAGTGCAGTGTTCATGTAAACGGATGAAATGTTACAGTGGTTAGCTGTTGTTTAGCAGATGAGCTATGAGGACCTTGGCACATGGATGCCTTGGAGGACACACAAAAATATGTTGCGCACCTAAAAATTTCTCAACTCTGCCAAATCCTTTTACTCCCTCCCTTCACAAATGTAAGATGTTTTGGATATTTCAATATGGACTACATATGGACCGAAATGAGTGACACACTAAAACGTGTCTATATATATATATATATATATATATATATATATATATATATATATATATATATATATATATATATTAAAAAAAGTTAGAACATCTTATATTTGTTAACAGAGGGAGTATTATGTGAGCTATCAGAGTACTCCCTCCATTTTCATATACTCAACATATTAGCTTTGACGTAAGTCAAACTTTGTAAAGTTTGACCAAGTTTATAGAAAACAATCTAAATATCCACAATGACAAATATACATGATATGAAAATATATTCAATGATGATTCTAATGGTATTGATTTGGTATTGTTGATGTTAATAAATTTTTGTATAAACTTGGCCGAAGTTTACAAAGTATTTGACTTGAAACAAAGCTAATATGCGAAGTAAATAAAAATGGAGGGAGACAAATCAATCTTTGGATTTGAAATCACTGCTTCACCCTTGCGTCTGAAATTACCCCATGTACTTATTGTTGGCCATAGTTCTAAAAGGATATAAAAATCCCCATGCATATCCGTTGCTTTAACACTGCATATGGTAAATGTGCTTAATTAATGACATTGCAACACTATCTCTTTGATCATCCATTTGAGGATGCACGTAAAGCAGATAATTCAGCTGGATGCACTTTTGAGCCAAAACTGGGTAATATGAGGTGCAAGTAAACCATGGTGAAAATAAACATTTTTATTTCATTACTTTTTCAGGAGGTAAGCTGTTTGTTGAGAGCATTTGAATTTGAACATGTAGACAACTGCAATTCTTCCATGCGCTGCAACTTGCAACGAATCATATTATTTTTACAGGGTAGAATTGGCCTTATTTAATTACACGGTGATGTAACTGGTATGCAAGTTCAGTTTAGGGATAATAATTTACACAGCCAATAGAAAGACACTATGACACTGAAAGACCTATACAACCACATTCACACATGACACGAGAAGGACGAGAATGGATATACACAGCATGAACCAGATGCGACCGAAAGAATTGAACTGTTCTAAGATTTGAACCCTACATGAGCTACTACTACTATACACATGTTGGATGTCCGAACTCCTTTTCGGGCATCCAGTTTGGCCCCAGGCACAGACCACCAGCTATCAGAATTCCTGCAGGGGATGGAGAATGTACAAGACACTGACTGAACAGAGCAAGAGTGGTTTCATTCTCCAGCTCTTGCTCTGTGCTTCCCGCCCCATCCAACGGAGCGGCCTAACATTCACATTATAAGTGTTGCAAGTAACCATGGATAAGGACAACCTGAAATAGAGTGAGAAATAATATAATTCAGCCCAGGCAGCACTTCCAATAAAAGGGCTAACTAATGGCAATGTTAAGATCAATGTAGTGGCCAACCTTTAAGAATGCAAAAGAAGACAGTTTGCAAGAAAAGAAGCACGCCGCCCAATTAGCAGTACTGCTGTTCTTAGTCCTGCTGCAGACTAGAGGATACCTGCAAACAAGGAAGGCTGGATGTCACAACAGCCTGGCAGGCAGGAATTGTAGTTTGTTTGACCAAGGCTAACGCACCTCCAATTTGTCGCTGGCATCCCTTTTGTCATCCCGACATTTGTTCGGAGACGTTGTTTGGTGGGAACTGTTGCACACGAGCAGGGAGCAAGAGCTGTTGCTGAGGGTGTGGAGCTCCTGTTTCCACAAATGAGGCATGTGTTAGAACTTCGAGGAATACAACGTAGTTGTGTGCAAGACATTGTCAACTATCACCAACTGATTTCTTACCTGGAGGATATTGTTGCGGAACCGCTGATGCACGCGCATTTGCAGCATTTTGATTAGATAGTGGGAGAAGGTGACCTGGCACATAGCCAGGTGAATAAGAATGATCACTTGGTACAGGTTGGCCGAACTGCCCATACGGGTAAACCGCTGGCCCTACTGTTCTGGGACCACCATACACCGGGACATACTGTTGTCCAACATATGGACCATAGGCATTCTACAAAGCTAAAAATACAATAAATTAGCAAAAGCAAAAATAATAGAACCAATATATAAAGTTATGGACGAGTTCTCAACCTGTGGATACAAGTATTCGGGTCCATATGTTGATGGCCTGCAATGACAAAAACAATGGATTATTATTTGCAGTAGCCAGGCTGTTCAATTGGAAATAAGCAGATAGTCTAGCACGACAACATCATATAGACTGGCAATGCTGTAAAGCATAGAATTCCAGACTAGCTACAGCTTTAATCAGTGTGCCAGACAGCCTAACAGATCATATCGTCAGCTGTGCATGATATTTGCCAACGATGCATCGAATGAACAGCTAACCTACCCATAAGGGGGGTACACAAGAGCCTGCGAGTAGTTGTAGGGGGATTGCTGATATGTTGGGCTTGGTACATACATGCCTCCTGGAACCGCCGCACCTCCATTGTATGGCATGACCGGCCTTATAGGTCCTATAATAACCACATTAAAAAGGAGGAAAACTATTACAATAATTGAATATACACACAAGAGCCTAAAAAAGTAAAAGCATAAACCAGTAAGATAACTTAATAACTATATTTCTTTTACTCGGTCCTGCCAAAGATAAATGTAGAACAAACTCATAAAATTTTAAATTTATAAGCACAAACATTTTATGAGTGTCCATCGACCAGGAGTCCAGGAGCAATATCTCAACATAAAATTTGGCCATTCTATTGGATGCGTACTAGTCTGCCTATTTTGATCTTCCAAGAAAACTAATAGTGGTACAGTACAATAATTATTTTTCAAGCTAATTTAGCAAATGTTACAACCTCCTATTGTAAAAGTGCATTCCATCAGAAGCAAAGATCTTGCGTTTGGGTAAACTGTTTGTGTTTGTGTTTGTGATTATGAACATCTTTCATCGCAAGTTGCAAACTATGCAAAAGATGTCTGACTTGTAATCAAAGATTTCCTTATCCAAAAACCAATATGATTGTCCTACACTTTCTACTAGCCACCAACTCATGAGCAGTCCACTGTCTGTTACCTAATCTTCCCTTCATTCAAGTAATGCACTAAAGCTTCACAAACATCTAGCATATGACTAGTAGCTCTCAAGCTTCTTTCTTTTATTTGTTTTAAATAACTCACATTTCTTTTCATTGTTGAGCCCATAACCATTTTTGCAGTTTAGCCTTCTGACACTGAAGAATTGGGCATGGGACTACACATTAACTTCATGAGTAGTGACAAAAATCCTTTTATTCTCTTCTATCGTGAGTTACAAGGCAGCAGTTGAAACAAACAGGCATGCCCAAAAGTAAGACTCTGAAATGATAGAAAATGGGATGATTATGACAACTCTAATACACTGGAAACAGACATTGACTTTTAAATTAAACCAGCTGGCCAAAAAATTAAGCTGCAGGAAAGAACTCAACAGACATTTGGCAGTTCAAAAAATTGTAACTGGGACAACAGAAAACCAGGTCAGAGACTGACCAAAAGGCACAGCTGGTCCAGGTCGCCCCAGGATGGCAAGATTACAGTTGGCACGCCGCCCGTCAATTACTGGATAGGGATCCATGCAGGCCATCCTCGCCGAATCTGGATCCCGGAAGGTCACCTGTACACATGTCCACACAAAATCAAGAGAAAATTAACATCATGAAACACAATTCCCCAAATTTCCCTCCACAAAACGAAATTGCTTCCACATTCACTTCAAATAGTTCCGCAATTCATGATGGAACACCTAAATTCTAGTCCAATTTAGAGGCCTAAAAACTTCCCAAGCAGCTAAAAATGTTTCAACATGGACACCCCAGGTCTCACGAAAAACGAAGCTTGGCAATCAATCCCCGCGCCAGAGTCAAATTATTTCCCTATTACCGCCCCAAAGCAACCAGCTCCCCGAGCTTGCTCTATTATTAGTACCGCAAAACTCCCAAATTCACAAGCCTTGCAAGCCGATCACCACCGTCGGAGGCCACAAACCTCCCCAATTGAACCCCAAACCCTGATCCCCACAAATCTCTGGCCAAAAGATCACAAAACTCCAGCTCGAGAATCAAACCCTCCCCATGAACACACAGCAGGAAAGAAGAAACAGAGGAGAAAGAGAGCGTGCTCACGAATCCGTATCCCTTGGACCTCCCGGTGGCGCGGTCGGTGATGACGACGGCCTCGAGGATGTCCCCGTAGGCTTCGAAGTGCGCGCGCAGGCCCTCGCTCCGCGTCTCCCACGCCAGCCCCCCCACGAACACCTTGGTGTACGTGGTGTCCCCGTAGGGCCCGCTCAGGTAGTGCAGCGCCGGCGTCCCGCCACCCCCGCCTCCACCTCCCCCTCCGCCTCCTCCCCCCGCCATCACCGCCGGCGACCGCTGCGGCGTCATCATCCCAGGCGCATGCGCTCCCCGCAAACCCTAACCCTAGCTGAGCTGAGCTAGTAGCCGGCCGCGCTAACAGCCAGGCAGAAACACGATGCGTGTCGTATTAAGCAGCCACTGGGTAGTCGCTAGCGGCGTTATTATAGCGGTGGGTCTCGCGCGCTAATAATCCCAGAAGCGGTTAGTAAAATCAGGCGGGAGAGGGGAAGGGAGAAGCCAGCCAGCCGAAGCCAGTGGGGAAGTTGGTGCGAGACGAAGCAGGAAGGGATCACGCGCCGAGAGCAAGCGGACAAGGCCAACTGGGGGGCGGCCGGTTTGGGCTTTTTGTGGATGGGACTCCCGGCGAAATGGCTCTTCACCCGCAATACGTTTGCCTACTATACGAAAAAAAAAACCCTCAGGGAGGACAAGGCCAATGCTATAATTCAAATGTCAAACCCCTGCAACACCATCCTTATAAAAACGGTAAATGACACAAGTCCTTGGGTGTATCGACGTCGTCTTTCTCCTGCACTTGCCGGGTCATGGCGTGAGCAAAACTCGATGCTACCTCTTGGCCTATGAATCACTCTCTAAGCCAGCGGCCAAGAAGCCGCCGGTCATAGCTGGCAACAACGAATTGTGAATCAGATCACCATCGTTTATCCACGAGAAGAAAGTAGTGAGGAGTGCTGGACAACCATCCCAGATCCGTTCAAATAGAACGGAGAGGCCTAATCTCACTAGCTTCTCGTCGAAATCGGAATTGATGGTGCTTCGTTGAGCAAAACACGAAAGGATGATGTCGAAGACCACCTAGACTAAACGTAAACAAAGACGGGACCATTTAGCCCTGACCAAAGCTCCACACGCACCAACACCAATCACGCCTTTGGCACCTCACCAGCACCAATGAGACACCTAGACTGAACCCTACTATCCTAGCCATTGGTAGAGCAACCCAAACTCCACGGCCAATCCACAAATTAAACCATGGTTTCTCCACCTCGCCGCCAACGGCGGCTGCATGAGCATCAAAATGGCAAGCCATGCTTAAGCTTAGTCAAAATGGATCTAATCGATTACTAACCTGAAGGAACGATCTCTGTCGAAAATTCTCATTTCAAAGCAGTTGCCTAGCTCGGGAAACCCTAGTCGTCTGTCTTTCCCCCTCATGCGTGGTTATGGCGGTGTGCCTCCTGTACTATGTTTCTAAAGACCATGTTGTTATTTTAATAAGAAATAATATCGTTGTACAAGTATCAATCACACTAAGCATATGTACTTTCCCTTTTAAAAACTGAAATAGTAGTCTTACAATCGTTCGTCGGAAAATGAACCACGCAGGGCGGAATACTACTCAGTATCTGATCCTGATACAAAACTAAACCTTATAATCTCGTGAGCAACGCCATTAGCCTTCCTTTTGATCTTCACAAAATTGAAATCATATGTAGCAGAAGGATGGTACCCAGCTTGAAGGACAAAACAGAAAACAGAAGGTGACGATCATGGAGAGGTTTTGCGCTTGCAGCTCTCCCTCCCCAGCAGTCCCTACTCTACTCGCGATAAAGAGAGAGACGGCGGGGGGTTGCGTTGAATTCCGAGGAGAGACGGGGGGGCTGGAGAGCAAGGGACATCACCGATGATGCATGCACCGGCGCCGTTCATGCTTATCCACAAGGACCACAACAACCGAACTGTACACGGACGCCTTGACCCAGACTCTTCGTCCCGCCAATTATTCTATTTGTATGTCCTGGCAAGTGCCATGTAGCATGAACACGATGCGTGACGCCCCCAAGGAACGCTTTGTTCCCATCTGGGACGTTTATTCTCGGAGCTGAGAGTGAAAATTCGTGTGTGTTCGATGCATGTCAACTCTCCCGCGCAGGGCAGGTCGGGGAAAAGTGGGGGGAGAGAGGCTCTGTTGCTGTCACACCACGGTCCGGGATCTGCCTTTGCTTTCTCTTTTCATCCGGACAGTTTTGGCCGCAATAATTTGGACTGCGGGGAAGCGACATGCGGTCACGTCTGACGCTGGCTGCCTTCAGTTCAGTTGCCGCTTCGGACCGGATCTTCTTCAGGGTGGGTGCGCGCGGGGACGGACGAAGGGAAGCAAACGCGCGCGTAGTCGCTTCCCACTTCTACTACTACGGCGCGCGAGGAGGGGTTTTGCCGGATCAAAGCTGAATATGGTTGTGTCTTTCAAAAGTAGGAGCATCTACAACCGGCATCTTTAAATCTCCTCAAACGTCCGCGTACGTGTCTGATTAGTGACCGGATAGAAGAGAGAATACAAAAATATGACTCAATCAGACCCCTCATATCATCACTACTGTCTGTGAACTCTCATATTGAGGACAAATATAGGGAGGATATAAGGCCATCTCCACTGCACGACCCCATCTTGTTCGGGTGCGTCCGTTTGGAGTAGAACGGACGAATAGCGCGGCCCACCGCGCGGCCCCAAACGGACAAATGTCCGGATTCCGTCCGTTTTCGACCCATCCCGGGCCCAAACTTGCGCCGAGTTTGGGGTGAAACGGACATCGCGCGGACGGGCTCGCCACACGCCCTTGTCCCCCCGTGGCCCGCCTGTCGGGGACACAAGTAGTCCCATTCGATTCCAACGCCTTCACCCCCTCTACCGCCCCGCCCCGCCGACGGCGCCGCCGCTATTCTTCGGCTGCCTCCTCCACTCAGCCACCGGCCGTCCATACCAGACCACGTCAAGACATGGCTGCCACCACGCCCGCGCTTTCGCCGTAGTTTAGGCCATCAATCGGAGGAGGTTTGGCCTTCGCCGTCGTAGCCGGCGGCAGAGGGGATACGACCGCATGCGACATACCACGGCGGCCACGACAGCTTCCGACGAGTGCTCCAGAGCGGCCAGTAGCCGATCACCAACCACCCCTGCATTGAGGGGATCATCGCGGCCTCTTTGCCACCACGACCGCAAGGTGTTCGACACTTTGCCCACAAAGGTATGGACAGTGGTGATGAGTTTTTCTTCCACCACTTCATTTGTTCATCGGACGATTCGTCATCGGATGATGAAGATCTTGTGGTGGCTGCACTGGTGGTTCACGACCACATTCAACCGCAGCTTCCTCGATATAGGGGGCCAGTCATTGGCCGTGCTCCCAACCTGAAACACAACAGGGAGAGAGGCCACACCCTACTCTATGCTGATTACTTTGCGAACACCCTGTTGTTCAAGCCGGATAAATTTCATCGCCGTTTTCGTATGGAAAGGCATGTGTACAATCGTATCCGAGAGGGAGTGGTTGCTCATGACCCATACTTCGAGTGCAAGACGGATGCCCTTGGCAAGCTTGGATTCTCCTCTTACCAGAAATGCACCGCGGCCATCTGCTTGCTTGCATATGGAATTCCAGGTGATCTGGTGGATGAGTATGTGCGTATGAGTGAGACAACATGTTTGATGTCAATGTACAAATTCTGCCAGTCTATGATCGAGGTGTTTAGCCCTGAGTACTTGAGGCAGCCAACTGTCGCTGATACAGAGAGATTGTTGGCGACCAACACAGCTAGAGGCTTTCCAGGCATGCTTGGCAGCATAGATTGTATGCACTGGGAGTGGAAGAACTGTCCATTTACTTGGCAGGGCCAGTACGAGGGGCATGTCAAAGCTTGCACTGTCATATTAGAAGCGGTGGCTTTGCAGGATCTTTGGATATGACATTCTTTCTTTGGCATGACAAGTTCTCACAACGATATCAATGTGCTGCAGCGTTCTCCAGTCTTCGCAAGGCTTGCAGAAGGCCACTCCCCACATGTCAACTTTGAGATCAACGACCACCAGTACAACAAGAGATACTATCTAGCTGATGGTATATATCCTCAGTGGTCAACTTTTGTGAAGACAATCTCGAAGCCCCAAGGTGAGAAGAGAAAGAGATTTGCCCAAATGCAAGAGAGTGCTAGAAAGGATGTGGAACGTGTTTTTGGTGTGCTTCAATCCCGATAGGGTATCATTCGATACCCTGCACTGTCATGGGATGAAAGAAAGCTTTGGGAGGTGATGACTGCTTGTGTGATCATGCACAACATGATCGTCGAGGACGAGCGTGATGACAGTATCTTCGACCAAGGATTTGATTATCAAGGTGACAATGTTGAGCCCCTGCACCAAGAACTGACCACGTTTGAACAGTTTGTCCAGTTCCATCATGAGCTGCGTGATTGGCACACTCATTTGGATCTTCAAAATTACTTGGTTGAGCACGTGTGGGATCACATTGGCAACCAATAGATGTATTGGTTCATTTTATGTTCATTCAAGACAATTTGATTTGGTTGTAAAACTATTTTTATTGGAGACAACTTTGATTGGGTTGTAAAACTATTTTAATTTTCAAACAATTCATATTTGGACGTGCAAACTAGTTTTTATGTGAAAATATGGGCATTTAGGCCCTGGCGGACGGGATGGGGCAAACGGATGCGGCCGCGCGCTGGGCGCACGGCCACCGCATCCCAGGACAGGCCCGAACACGACCCCATCGCCCTACCCAAATAGACAAAATCCGGGCAAAATGGACGTCCGTTTGGGGCCGCGCGATGGAGTTGGCCTGAGGGCTCGCGAACACGCCCAGTCAGTCTGCCATGTAGGACGCGACCTCACCCGGACCACCTTTTTTGTTTATTTATTCATTCTTTTCTTTCTATCTCTTCATCTCCACCAATCACTAGCAAGTGATTAGGCATATGAGGGAGAAAACGAGAGGGTTGGCTGCATGCTTGCATGAACAGACAAAAAGGAACATAAAACTAACACGTTCTGTCACCGAACAGGCACGCCCACAGCGTTTAGAGGGCTGGATTTGCTAAGTTCGACGGTAGATGCTCTAAAGAAAAGAAAAGAAAAAACAGGTGGTTGTGAACTGGTGGGGGATTTGGGCCCCGTTGGTCGAAATGAAGCAGGGTGAAATGGACGTCCACCCTGCTCTTTGAAGGGCAGGAGCGATGGATTTTAAATTCCCACGATGATCACGTACGGTTTCAGTACTTGCAATTTTCCCCGGGAGTGTAGAATCCCACCGCGTATTGCACATTTTCGGCACTCAAGATGACAACCGGGACCAAACCCATCGGGTTTTGCCTGGCCAAATCCATCCCCACAAGAAAATCGTAAACCCATCCCCGTCACCATGCACGGGGCTAGTTTTTTGCCCGTCCCTAAACCTGCCGGGTGTTCTAGATGTTGGATAATGAGCAACTAGTATTCACTGAGGGCCAAAGGACAATACATATACATGTGTGGTAAAGTGCAGGAAACCCCTTATACAATGGGTGTCGTGGATTTAACACGGCAGATGCCCTAGCAAAAAGACTTAGGTGTGGAGCCATCACAGCTAGGTTAGCTTAAAGGGGTTAAGTGGGGCAAAGGACATAGAGAGTTTTTACCCAGGTTCGGCCCCTCTCAATGAGGTAAAAACCTACTCCTTCTTTCGATTGTATTGCTTGTGTTTCGATCACCAGGGAGCGAATACACTAGACCTAGTGCCCGATCAATTGTTTCTTGAGTTAACCCTCCGCCGGGTGTCACCTTTATATACATAGGTTGAGGCCTGGCGGCTTACAGAGTCCCGGCCGACTCACACAACGTGACCGGCTTGGTTTCTAACAACACTTGCCTTACAGAACAAGTTAAACATATGGCGGCTCACCCCTTTGGGACTCAAGTCACCCCCGCGTCTTGGGCCTTCAATAAGCTTGCTTTATGAACCGCCATCTTCATATCTTCTTAGGCTTCTTCATCTTAAGTCGCCCGTAGCATGACCCGACCCCTCCTAGGCGGGTCATACCCAGTAGTTATATCCCCAACAATGGGGATATACATAAAGGGGACTATACACATCTAACACCCCCCCCGCAAACTCATGGTGGGTCAGCAACACTGAGTTTGGAGAAAAAAGCCATGTTGCGCTCGAGTTTGTGCCTTCGTGAAGAAGTCCGACAACTATAACTTAGAGGGCACATAGTGAAGAGCGAGAGTCTGATCCTACACAGCAGCACACACAAAGTGGGAATCCACACCTATGTGCTTGGTGAGCTCATGCTTCATCGGGTCACGCGCAATACTAATAGCACTAGTACTGTCTGACAACAAGGGAGTCGAGGTAGTAGCAGACACACCAAAATCCTCAAGTAACCACTGTAACCAGATCACATCAGCTGTCAACATGGCCATTGCTTGCAACCTAGCCTATGTACTGGAGCAAGAAACTGCAGTCTGTTTCTTTATCTTCCAGGCAATAAGAGAGCCACCAAGAAAGACACAGTAAGCAGACAACAAGCATCGATCAGAGGGATCACTAGCCCAGGTAGCATCAGAGTAAGCCTGGAGCTCGAGAGAGCTGGAGCGGGGAAAGAAAAGGCAATGAGAGATTGTGCCACGAAGATATCGTAGAACACGGAGGAGATCACTTTAGTGGACAGAGGTGGGTGCTAAAACAAACTGACTCTGGATGTGGACAAGATAGGAGATGTCGGGACGCATAACAATAAGGTAGACAAGGCTGCCAACAAGGTGACGATAGCGAGTGGGATCAGGAAGAGGGTCACCGTCAGAGGCACACAGCTAAACGTTGAGCTCCATAGGAGTCACAATAGTGCGCTCATCACCAAGAGCAGTGCGAGCAAGAAGATCCTGAATATATTTTTCCTGGGATAAGTAGAAGCCATCAGAGGTCGAGGAGATCTCAGTACCAAGAAAATATTGAAGTGGACCAAGATCAGTCACGAGGAACTGGTAGACAAGGCATTCCTTAACAAAGGCAATGTAGTCAGAGTCATCACCAGTGATGATCATGTCATCAACATAGAGAAGGAGAAGAGTCCGACCATGAGGAGACCTTTGAACAAACAACGCGGATCATGATCACTGCGCAAGAAACCAGCGGCAATCACCACAGAGGCGGAACGCTCGAACCAGGCGGGAGGGGCCTGTTTAAGACCATAGAGGGAGCGACGAAGTCAACAGACCATACCATCGGGAGCATAGTATCCTGATGGTGGCTGCATATAAACCTCCTCATGCAACTCTCCATTGAGAAAGGCGTTCTGGACATCAAGTTGAGAAATAGACCAATGATGGACAGAAGCCACATCAAGGAGAGTGCGAACAATGGTCATGTGGACCACAAGAGCAAATGTGTTAGAACATTTCCCCTATTTTGGGTGATGATGATGACCCTCCTTGTTTTCCAATCTTGTGGTTAGTTCTTCAGGTTTTCTATGTTCAGGTTCGCATCGATTATGTATTCCCTCTGGAAGGAAAAGTTCGAAGACGGAGTTGTCTGCGTGTTTGTTTCTTTGGTCATAGGAAACCTGTACTATCAAGAGGGAATCCTCATCGGAAGGCATTGGGTGAATCATTGCATGTACACTCCTTTTGTCACCCACCATTTCATTCTGTTCCGTGTAGAGAGAGGTCCCCCATGTTTCTTGCTGGTGTAGTGGTTTCTCCTCAGCGGTTGTACCACCCACTCGGGCGGTTGTACCGCTGGCCTGTTGTACCAGTGCAACCACTGCCCCAGGGGTGATACCCTGGGGTTGCACATCCCAAGTTCTCACCAAGCGGTTGTACCGCTCCCCAAGGGCAGTAGTACCGCCACCCAATGGAAGAACTCTGGGGGTGCACCTTGGGCGATTGTACCGGCCGGGTACCGCCCGACCACCGGACTAGTTTCTATGATGGGGCGATACTTGGGCGGTGGTGGCCCGGTTGTTCTGGTTATGCTCCGCATACCAGTACTATCGGGTGTCCTGAGCGGTTCTACCGCTTGGGACTTAGCCACCCCGTGCATCAGGAGCAAGCGGTTGTTCCAGACGCACTACCGCTTGACCACCGCCCATAGGGTGACCCCCTTCTATTTCAAGGAGGTTGTTGAGTGGTAGTGAAGCGGTTGGTCCGGTTATTCCTAATAACTGGTACTACCGCTCTAGCGACCAGTTGTACCGCTTGTTAGGGTTTCAATAGCTTTCCCATGATTCCCGGTTGTACTGGGGAGAGGAGCGGTTGTACCGTTGTAGTGTAAAAACTGCTATAACGGTTGGATCTTAGGGTTTCCTATATAAAGGGGGTTCTTCCACCTACCCCCTCACCTCTTGCGTCTCTCTCTCTCCACCATTGACGCCCTTCAAGCTTTCTTGCCCGATCTCTCTCTCTAGCCACTCAAACTTTTTGATTTGCTAGGGATTGAAGGAGGAGACCTAGATCTACACTTCCACCAAAGGATATTTGCTTCCCCCATAATTTCTTGTGTGGATTTTGTTACTCTTGGGTGTTTGAGCACCCTAGACGGTTGAGGTCACCTCGGAGCCATATTCCATTGTGGTGAAGCTCCGTGGTTTCGGGGAGCCTCCAATTTGGTTGTGGAGAGAGCCCCAACCTTGTTTATAAAGGTTTGGTTGTCGCCTTCAAGGGCACCACTAGTGGAATCACGACATCTCGCATTGTGTGAGGGCGTGAGGAGAATACGGTGGCCCTAGTGGCTTCTTGGGGAGCATTGTGCCTCCACACTGCTCCAACAGAGACGTACTTCCCCCAAAGGGAAGGAACTTCGGTAACACATCCTCGTCTCCATCGGTTCCACTTGTGGTTATCTCTTTCCTTTACTTTGTGCAAGTTATTATTGCATTGTACCTTTTGCTTGCACTTGTTGTTATTGTTGTTAGCATCATATAGGTTGCTCAACTAGTTGCACATCTATACAACCTATTTGTTGCTAAACCTATTTTGTTAAGAAAAGCTAAAAATTGGTAGTTGCCTATTCACCCCCCTCTAGTCAACCATATCGATCCTTTCAATTGGTATCATAGCCTTGTCTCTTTATTAAGGGTTTCACCACCTGAAGAGTATAGTTGACATCGAGGAGGAAGTGCCCGAGGCCGTGGAGTTGGCTTCGATCACTCGAGACGACCTAAATGAAGCTATGGCTTCACTTAAGACGTCTATGATAGCCGAAGCAAGTCCATGCTTAAAGAATTACTTGAGGGGATGAAATCCACTCCTGATCCCGTGCTTGTGGTTAATCCCAAGGCATCGGAGTCGGAGGCCAATTCCGCCAAGGAAGGGGCTAAAGGTACTCCTGTTTCTTCCCCTGATGACAAGGATGGGATGGGAACCTTTGCCTCGGTTCCCCCTGTTAGGGAACGCGGTAATTTCAAAAATATTCCTATGATCACGCAAGATCTATCTATGTGATGCATAGCAACAATAAGGGAGAGTGTGTCCACGTACCCTCGTAGACCGAAAGCGGAAGCATTAGTTAACGCGATTGATGTAGTCGAACATCTTCGCGACCCAACCGATCAAGTACCGAACGTACGACACCTCCGTGTTCAGCACACGTTCAGCTCGATGACGCCCCTCGTACTCTTGATCTAGTTGAGGCCGAGGGAGAGTTTCGTCAGCATGACGGCGTGGCGATGGTGATGATGAAGTTACTGGCACAGTGCTTCGCCTAAGCACTACGACGATATGACCGAGGTGTGTAACTGTGGAGGGGGGCACCGCACACGGCTAAAAGATCAACTTGTGTGTTCTAGGGTGCCCCCCTGCCCCCATATATAAAGGAGGTAGAGGGAGAGGCAGCCGGCCCTAGGGGGGCGTGCCAAGGTGTGGAGTCCTACTAGGACTCCCTAGTCCTAGTAGGATTCCACCTCCCAGACGGAGTAGGAAAGGGGGAAGGGAGAAAGAGAAGGAAAGGGGGGCCGACCCCCTTCTCCTAGTCCTAATCGGCCTCCTGCCCAAGGGGGGTGCACCAGCCCCTTGTGGGCTGGTGTGCTTCCCTCTTATGGCCCAGAAG